>NW_027255454.1:222036-387270 GCF_003086295.3 Arachis hypogaea | reverse complement strand
TCATCAATCAACAAAACATCAAAGCTTTGCTCAAAATTATGAGTTTGTTATTCTTTCATAATATATGACAATTATAGGATAAAATCTCATGAAATTACATTAATTCATACATGGTTGATTGAATCAACGGAAACATGAAATCTACCCAATTGGCTTGCTTATGGCTCAAGAAAGTGCATAAAACCTATTGAAAACAAATGAAAAAGCATAGAAAAACATGACATGGTGACATGTCATCACAACACCAAACTTAAACCTTGCTTGTCCCCAAGCAAGAAAAGAATCATGCAATAGAGATTGACAATCCAAGGTAAGAAGAATAGCAACTCAATGTTCATGGTAAGCTAGTTTTCTAAGCATGCTACAATCACAAAAGAAATGTAAATGATTGATGCTTCCATCTAGCTCAATTTATGAATCTTTCTCTTATATTTCTTCCTTGAAACAGCTTTTGATTTTCTTATTTAGCTTCTCCTTTTGGGTGCTTTGCCCCATGAGTTGATAACAAAGCTACGACTTCTAAATGCTTTGTTTTCAAGTATTACCACTTGATACATAAGCACCACAAGCATTTGATTAGAGGACTTCATTAAGCTCATTTTTCTTTTCTTTTCTTGACTCTCTAATCATTGATGCTCAGAGCCTTGAGCTTTGAGGGAGTGCTTTTGCACTTTGAGCCTAACCTTGACTTCTAAGTGTTTTGTTTTCAAGCATTTGGCTTGATACATAAACACCACAAGTACTTAACAAATGAATTGCCATTGGTACTCAGAGCCTTCAGCTTTCTCATTCTTTCCCTTTTTCTTTTCTTGCTTTATTTGCATTTGCTTCTTCAAGGTTTTCATGATTTTAAAAGATTTCACAAAATGTTCTAGATGAAACTTCAATTAAATAAAATCCAATGCAATTGAGCAATAATTAATCATACTAGCTTTCCAATACTTGTATGCACATGCTAAACTCTTCTTTAGTTCCTTGTTTGTTTATGATCATGATGCTTTACTGCTTTTGAATTCACAAAACTCAAGTTTGTAATCACAATGGCACAGCACCATGTTGCAATTTAGAAATCAAACTATGCCTTTTCATACACACATGCATACAGAGAAGGTAAAGACAATCACCAGTTTATAGTGCTTGAAACAAATGAGAGGAAAAGGAACTTTATAACCTTGTAGTTCATCTTCTCTATTGTTGTCATTTTCCTCCCATTCTCCTCCTTCCCATACCAAACTCAGAATGCTTGCTCATCCTCAAGCAACTATTAGAACCGTGGCTATGGGGCTAAGATGGATCATGAATGTCTTACACAAGAAATGTTAGTAGTACATGTGTTTCAAGCAAGCAAAATTAAAGATAATAATTAAGGCACAAGAGACAGAGACATTGTGATTGCAAGCTTAAGAAGGTGAGCATAATACTTTGCATAAAGATAAGTGGCACACCAAACTTAGTGTGACACTTTCACTTGGAATCAATGCAAGTATCCAATAAAGATTTGAAGCAAATTGTGTTGCATAGCAACACCAAACTTAGAATGCAATCCTATGTCCATTTATTTGAATTAAAACCAAGCAAATGAAACTGTTCTTTATTAAATACAATCACTAAGCAAGAATCTGTCATTAATAAAGCTCTCTTGGTGATGTATTAATAAACACAGCAAATAAGCAAACTAAAATGAAAGCATTAAAACAAAGAATTAACTAAAGTAAACAGAATAACAAAATATCAAACCGAAAGAAAATTAACACTGCAAAGACATTATGGTTATGCAGACAAGTGGTGTTGCTGAATGATTTGCATAGAAAATAGGTGGCACACCAAACTTAGAATCTTGGTGTGTCACTTTCATTTTTGATTTGATGCAATCATCCAAAAGATTGAAAACAATTTGTTGCAAGGCAACACCAAACTTAGAATGTAACCATATGCCAATTTATTGAATTTAAACAAAACAAAGAACGAAAACAAAGCAGAGAAGAGAAATTATACTACGGTTGACATGTTGTTCACTTTCTTCCTCTTCTTCCAGTTTGTTAAGAGGAATGACTTCAAGAGAGGAGAAGATTCAGCTATTGCCCCCTGTCTTGGTTTCCTCTCAGCAAGCTTTCTGTTGTACATGGCTGATTGAGCTTGCTTGCTATTGGTCCAGGGGTTGGATTGCTTGTGGTTGACCTCCTCTTGAATGTTGTCCTTGGTAGTTTGGTCACAATCCTCTTCTTGGTGCTTTTGTTAATTGCCTTCACTTCTTTGAATCCAAGTCTTGGTGGTTGTGTGATTGTTGGAGTCTTCTTTTCATCAAGAGTCTCTTGTATTGGTGGTTCCATGAACTCCTCCTTTATGTACTTCTCTGCCTCACTTGAGTTTGGAATGACTTCTTCACTTTCTTGCTCCTCCACTTCCTCTTTTACACTCAACATTTGTTTTAATAGCTCTTTTATGGAGGAGGTTTGTTGATCTTCCCAAGCTTTCTTCATCTCCTCTTCATACCTTTCAATCATGGATTCAAGTGTTGAGGCGTTTTGGTCCAGGGAGGTTTGTGAGAGTTGTGAGTCTTCATGTTCTCTTGTCATCTCAAGTGCAGTTTCAGGTTCAACCACCTCATTCTTCATTGAAAGTTCACTTGATGCAGTGGCCTCCTTATCTTGCTCTTCCACTTTCTCCTTCATATCCATCAATTGGCCTTCATTTTTCTTGCTCAGTGGTTCTAAGCTCCTCCTTATTTTCTCTAAATCTCCATTCATATTTTTGGAGAGAGCTTCTTGCCTTTTCCAGGATATTTGTGCTTCTTTCTCATATTTTTTGAACATGGACTCAAGCTCTGAAAGCCTTGAGTGGTTCATGGAAGTTTGTGTAGGTGGTGAGTTTTGAAAGGGGCTTTCGGTTGAAGTATGGTCAAGTGATGATATCTTTGGATGAATATCATATGGAGCACTAGAATTCCCTTCCCAGCCACCATTAGAATCATGACTTGCATCATTTTGTGGTGGAGGGAAATATCCCATATGATTTTCTTTCTCATCTTGTGGTTCTGAAGCATAGCTCCATGAATTGGAGTGCCTAGAATTTGAAGTTTCTTGGTGATATTCCCAACCACCATTAGAGATTGGTGATGGTGGATGATATCCCATAAAATTTTGTTTGACCATAAGATGAGTTGAACTCCATTTGTATTTTGTATACATCAATGAAATTTGAAATTCATGTCATAGAGAAAGAATTTCTTAGTGAGGCAATAACTCAAACACCTTGGTTTCAATTTAAAACAGAAAACAAAAATAAAGAAAATGCTTGATCTAGACTTCTCACCCACTTAATCATTGTTGATCCAAATCAATCCCTGGCAACGGCGCCAAAAACTCGATGTGCGGAAAACGATCCGACACAAAACTCACCGGCAAGTGCACCGGGTCGCATCAAGTAATAAAACTCACGGGAGTGAGGTCGATCCCACAGGGATTGATGGATCAAGCAACTTTAGTGGATGATTAGTTTAGTCAAGCTATCATTTAGGTGAGATTGGGTGAAATTGTATCCAACAGAAAGTAAATGACAATGAATTTAAAGTTGTAGAGTGTAAATTGGCGAGTAACTTAAAGAGCAAGAAATGTAAATTGCAAGAATCTTAAATTGCAAGAAAAGTAAAATTTCATTAAATGTAAAGGGGAGTGGGTGCTGGAAATTAAAGAGAGCAATAGATCAAAGCTTAGAGAAAATTAAACTTGCAGGAAAAGTAAATCAGATCATGAACAGAAATGTAAAATGCAGAGCACTTGCATAAGAATTAAATTGCTTGAATGTAAATTGAATTCAGTGAGAACAGAAAGCAATGAGAACCAAAGATCAAAATCAAGCTCAATGTAAATTAAATTGTAAACTTGCAGCAAAGGAACTTGTAGTAGAGGAGAAATTAAAATTGCAAAAGAAGAAAACAGAGAGAATTCTCAAGGTGAGATTGAAACAGAATTTCTTCAATTCTCAACCCAAGATTTAAAAAAAACTAAAGAGAGAGAGTTCTATATTCCTAATGCTCCCTAGTGGAGCTCGCCTCCCCAATAAAATGAAACAGATACCTATTTATAGGCGTTTTTACAAAATGAAAATGAAATTCAAAACAAATTACAATTAAAATGAAATTTCTATTCTAACTATCTCTTGTGCCTTTGAGTGGTGTTAATTGGGCCCTTGCTCTTGATGGAATTGGGTTGATAGAGGCCTTGGTTGATTGCTCTTGGAGTTGGAGAGAGAACCAATGTGAACGGGGTTGTGAATCTTAAAAGCTTGAGTAAAAGTTTGAGTAAAAGTTTGAGGCAAACTTTTACTCAAACTTTTTACACCAGCTGCCCATTCTTGCTGCTACCAACGTTTGAGCCAAAGTTTGGGGTCAAACTTTTGCTCAAATGTTGGCCCCCTAGTGCATATATGTGGCGCTACTTTGTCCTCTTGTCAACGTTGCCAATTTTATGCTCACTATAGACTATTATATATGGTTGGAAAGCTCTGAATGTCCGCTTTCTAACCCAATTGGAATCACCTCAATTGGACATCTACAACTCAAGTTATGCTTCTTTGAAGAGGACAAGGTTGCTGGCCTTGTTGTGCACCGTTTGAGGTAAAGTTTGCCTCAAACGTGGTCGAAAACGCCAGTTCTGGAGGCTCAAACATATTGTCCACCCCATACTATTATACATTGTTGGAAATCCCTGAATGTCTACTTTCCAATGCCGTTGGAAGAGCATCATTTGGAGCTCTACAGCTCGAGTTATACTCCGTCGAAGGTGCAGATGTCAGTTGGTCTCACTGCAGGTTGCCACCATGTTCATTTATGCTCATTGCGGGGCAGTTTTCTCCCTCAATTTTAGTGTCCATCATGCAGTGCCATATATGCTTGGAAAGCTCTTGATTCCTACTTTCCATTTCTTTTTGAATCACCTCATTTGGAGCTCTGTAGCTCAAGTTATTCTTGTTGGAAGTATACCCCTTGTATGCCTTGTGGCGCCAACGTTTGCCAAAAAGCTTGAGGCAAACGTTGGCGCAAGCTTTTTCTCCCCTGGGTGTGTTGGTGTGGCGCCAACGTTTGCCAAAAAGTTTGAGGCAAACGTTGGCGCAAACTTTTTCTCTCCAGGGTGTTGATTTGTGATGCCAACGTTTGCCAAAAAGTTTGAGGCAAACGTTGGCTCAAGCTTTTCTCCCAAAAGTTTGAGCTAAAGTTTGAGGCAAACTTTTGCTCAAGATTTTTGTTCCCTGGTGTGTTTTCACTTATCTGAAAGTTTGAGCTAAAGTTTGAGGCAAACTTTTGCTCAAACTTTTTGTTCTCTCTTGCTCCTAGCCATTCCTTCTTTCTTCAACCTTCTTCCAAACTCTTTTCACCTATCATCAATCAACCAAACACATCAAACCTTTGCTCAAAATCATGAGTTTGTTATTCTTTCATAATATATGACAATTATAGCATAAAATCTCATGAAATTACATTAATTCATACATGGTTGATTGAATCAACGGAAACATGAAAATCTACCCAATTGGCTTGCTTATGGCTCAAGAAAGTGCATAAAACCAATTGAAAACAAATGAAAAAGCATAGAAAAATATGACATGGTGACATGTCATCAGTCTAGCGAATCAAGAGTTGATTTGAGTGGTTTGTATTTGACAGAAGCTAAATTGCATGAAATTTAAAAGGGAGAGGGACAATTGACAAGAAATTAAAGAGGGCAAAAAATAAAAGTGCTGAATCTTAAAGAACAAGAAATTAAATTGCAGAAACTTAGATTGCAAGAAATGTAAATTGCAGAATCTTAAGATGCAAGAAAATTAAATAACTTGAATCGTAAAGGGAATTGGGATTTGGATTTGCATGAATTAAACAAGAGAAAGTAAAATTTAACAAATAGAAATGTAACAGATGGACTCAATTAAACCGGATCTTGAATGAAAATGAAAATCAGCTTGGTGTAGCAACGAAACAAGAAAATTTAAATTGAAAGCTGTAGATCTCAGGACTCAAGAGACTAGATAGCCAAGTCTAGATCTCACTGCCTTCCTAGATCCAGCAAGAACAATTGCAAAGGAAATAAAGGAAAGTAAATCGCAGAAATAGTAGAAGAAGAAGCAATTAACAGAAATGGAAATTCAATTATGCAGAAAATTAAACAAAAATCTCAAGGTGAGATTGAAACAGAAGTTCTTCAATTCTCCACCCAAGATCCAAAGCAAGAAAAGTAAAGAGTGCTGAGCAAGAACAAGGAAGAAGAGAGATCAATTCTCCTTCCTAATTCTCTTGAATTCTAAAAACAACAACTAAAATGTCAAGGTGAGCTCTCTCTCCAAGTGTTCTAAGAATTCTAAAAGAAAAGCTCCCAGAAAACTTAAATCCTAAGCTATTTATACACTTTCTTCAAATGGTCTTCAAGCCTTGAATTGGGCCTTTGCTTTTGATGGAATTGGGTTGATAAAAGCCTCTGTTGATTGCACTTGGAGTTGGAGAGAAACCCATTGTGAACCGGGACATAAAGCACAAAAGCTTGAGTCAAAGTTTGAGGTAAACTTTGGCTCAAGCTTTTTATACCAGCCACCCCCTTTTGTTGCTATCCACGTTTGAGCTAAAGTTTAAGGTCAAACTTTAAGCCAAACGTGGATCCCCTTGTATGCATGTGTGGCGCCAACATTTGCCAAAAAGCTTGAGGCAAACATTGACGCAAGCTTTTCTCCATCCAGGGTGTTGGTGTGTGGCGCCAACGTTTGCCAAAAAGCTTGAGGCAAACGTTGGCGCAAGCTTTTCTCCTCCAGGGTGTTGGTGTGTGGTGCCAACGTTTGCCAAAAAGCTTGAGGCAAACATTGGCGCAAGCTTTTCTCCTCCAGGGTGAATTCACTCTTCCAAAAGTTTGAGCTAAAGTTTGAGGCAAGCTTTTGCTCAAGCTTTTTGTTCTCTCTTGCTCCTTGCCCTTTCTTCTTTCTTCAACCTTCTTCAAAGCTCTTTTCACCTATCATCAATCAACCAAACACATCAAAGCTATGCTCAAAATCATGAGTTTGTTATTCTTTCATAATATATGACAATTATAGCACAAAATCTCATGAAATTGCATTAATTCATCAATGGTTGATTGAATCAAAGGAACTATGAAATTCTACCCAATTGGCTTACTTATGGCTCAAGAAAGTGCATAAAATCAATTGAAAACAAAAGAAAAGACTAGTGAAACTAGGCTAAGATGACTTGTCATCACAACACCAAACTTAAAACTTGCTTGTCCCCCAGCAAGAAGATAATTATGCTCAAAAGTTCTTTCCATCAGGATGGATTGAAGAATGACTTGTAATTTCCTGTGAGTGAAGTGATTAAGTGACAGTGGGGTGAACTCTAAATTATGTGCTCATGCAAGGGCTCCAGTGCTTACTAGTCCCTACATCTTGGAAGTCTTAGGTCTTAGAACTTTCATCCAAATGATATCATAGAGATCTCTCTATAGGTAATCACCTTGAAGCAGCTTTATGATTTGTGTTTTTGGCTTTGACTCTAAGTGTCATGTCTCAAAGCGGCTCTTTAGATAAGCTTTCAATCAATACTCCTAAACCAGTTGGTTTTAAGGTATTAGGTGTTAAAGCACCCCTAAGGATTTACTTACTCAAGCCTCTCTCTTTGACACAATTCGACCACAAGCATTTACTAGGATAACAACTCTTTGAGTTCTTGTTTCTTTTCTTCTTCTCTGCCTAGTAATTGATGCTCAGAGCCATCGGCCATGTTCTTTTTGTTTTTGTATTTTCTTTATTTTCTTTTGTTTTGTTTGCTGCTTCTTGGATCAATAAATGTTTGAGAAACTCCACAACACTTCTTTGAACTCTATGTCCCGCATATGAGCTCCCATGCAAGTTTTCATAAGCATGCAACCTCAATACATGATTATACAACTAGAACCACCACTTTTCCTAATCTTTTGCTTGCCTCAAAATTGTTTAATTCCTTAATCCTTCTTTTCAAAGAACTTTTATGTGATGCAATTTTGAAATATTGAGTGCAAACAAGTTTGGAGAGTATAGTGTTGTAAGTGATCAAGCATCTTGATTATTGAATTACAGAAAAATTATACTAGACAGAAGGACAGATAGGGATATAGTATCACTTTTAATCACGGCAATATCTGATAATGAACAATACAACCTTTTGGAGTTTACTTGCTGTCCTCTTCCTCAACATCATTGTTGGTCTTCACATTCCTCTTTCACCTCTTTGATTGATGATGCTAAATCTTCCAAAAGTTTGTATGGTGCTCTGCAGTGATATTGAAAGTTGCTTGTTCCCCAAGCACTTGAAAAAATGGTTAGCATGCATGAATTATTTGTGGGCCTTTGAACTTACTTTGGTGTGGGAACACCAAACTTAGTACCTTGCCAATGGTTCTCATGCATCAGATTAACCATGTGTGAAACTCTTTTTCTTTTTCAAAAGCAATAGAACTAAAAACTAGGAAACAGCAGAATAGTTAACTAGTTCGTCTAGATGCTTGAAGCTAGCATTATGCAGTAGGTGAGAATATATTTTATGATGAAATTTTGGTGGAACACCAAACTTAGAATTCTTCATTCTCCCTTAGATTGTTTTGGTGTGTAACACCAAACTTAGCTCCTTGCAACATAGATAAAACTAATTAACCTTTTTATTGAAATAGATATGAAAAGGTAGTTACCTCCGGTTGGGTTGCCTCCCAACAAGCGCTCTTTTATTGTCACTAGCTTGACATTTTTCATCCTCAGATCATGGAAGTTGAGGCTTTTGTTGCCTTTGGTTTCCTCCTCTCACTATGGGCTTCCTTTCCTCTGTTTCTTTTTGTGGAATTCCTCTGTTGTGTGTTTCTTTGATGATTATTTCCTTTTCCATAGCCTTCTCACTTTCCTCCATAACTGCTTTCCCTTTCAACCCAGCAGCTTTTTCGCTGTTCTTTGGGTCATCTTCAGTGGCCTTTAGGACTATATTTGCCCTCCTCTCGCCGATTTCTGCAAGGTGTCTAGCTAGCTGTTCCATTTGCCTCTCAATTCTTCTGAGTGAGGCCTCTTGGTTCCTGCTTATCATCTCTTGATTTTTCCTTGCTTCTTCCTGCTCTATTATTATCATCTCTTGAACTTTCACGAACCTTTCCATCATCATTTCTAGAACATAGAGTCTTTGAAAGTTTGGAATTGGTCGTGGTTGTGTTAACTGTGATGGTTGATGAGAGTCATTTTGGGCGAGTTGTGAGGTAGGATGGGGTTGGAAATGTGTGTATTGGGGTGGTGCATGATGATTGTTGTTGTGGGGGTGGTTTTTATGCTGGTTTTTGAAGTTGGGATTGTTGCAATTGAAGTCCCTTGGTATTTGATTTTGGTTTTGAACCCCCCTCCAGTTGGACTGAGTTCTCCAGGGTGGGCTGTACACATCATTCTGAGACCTGTATTGGAATATGCTAGAGGAACTGTTTGGAGAATGTGATTGCTCATAACTTTGTTTCTCATGGTTAACTACTCCAGAACCTTGTTCAGCTTGATTCCACCCGTAGGAGTTTTGAGTTAGGTTGTACGCATGTACTACAGCAGTTCTCAGCTCATTGATTTTTCTGACCATCATGTCTAGTTGTTGTAGAGTTTGCTGATGCATCTGCTTGTTTTGGTTCATGACTGCACGGACACCTTCAATTTCCTTCTCTTGTGTGAATGGTTGCACTTCTGCCTCTGGTTTAACAATTCCCTGAGGTGGTTTCAGCTTGGCTAGGAGTTCACTCATTAGTTCTTCCCATCCGATGATGTTTCCTTGTGGGAAAGCTTCAAACCACTGAGCAATGTCGTTCATGGTGACGAGTGGGTGCTTCAAGTTATGGGTTGCATTATCATCTAAGGTGGGGACATTACTACCATGCTGACTGGGATTCGTTGGGTTCTTCTCCATGATCTGCAAAATCACAAATAGTCCAAATGAAGATTGAATACATTCATGTCCAAAATGTGGTTAAAAGGTTTAGCTGACACAATGTATCAAACAGTTGATAGGCTTGAAAGATTAGTAAGAGAGAATTGCTTCTCTCGTATATTCAACAAGCTGAAGTATGAGAATCATACGAAGCCAGAGAAACCAAGAAAACTTCACTTTAGCAAAAGTGAGGTTTCAGTTAGTTTAAGTAAAAATTCAAACAGTTAGTGGGTTAGTCCAAAGTTAGAGAAACGGAAAATAAAAATGCTAGATCTAGATCTCCACTTCACTTAATCATTGTCAATCTATTTCAATCCCCGGCAACGGCGCCAAAAACTTGATGGTGTGGAAAACGATCCAACACGAAACTGACCGGCAAGTGCACCGGGTCGCATCAAGTAATAAAACTCACGGGAGTGAGGTCGATCCCACAGGGATTGAAGGATTGAGCAATTTTAGTTTAGTGGATGACTTAGTCTAGCGAATCAAGAGTTGATTTGAGTGGTTTGTATTTGACAGAAGCTAAATTGCATGAAATTTAAAAGGGAGAGGGACAATTGACAAGAAATTAAAGAGGGCAGAAAATAAAAGTGCTGAATCTTAAAGAACAAGAAATTAAATTGCAGAAACTTAGATTGCAAGAAATGTAAATTGCAGAATCTTAAGATGCAAGAAATTTAAATAACTTGAATTGTAAAGGGAATTGGGATTTGGATTTGCATGAATTAAACAAGAGAAAGTAAAATTTAACAAATAGAAATTTAACAGATGGACTCAATTAAACCGGATCTTGAATGAAAATGAAAATCAGCTTGGTGTAGCAACGAAACAAGAAAATTTAAATTGAAAGTTGTAGATCTTAGGACTCAAGAGACTAGATAGCCAAGTCTAGATCTCACTGCCTTCCTAGATCCAGTAAGAACAATTGCAAAGGAAATAAAGGAAAGTAAATCGCAGAAATAGTAGAAGAAGAAGCAATTAACAGAAATGGAAATTCAATTATGCAGAAAATTAAACAAAAATCTCAAGGTGAGATTGAAACAGAAGTTCTTCAATTCTCCACCCAAGATCTAAAGCAAGAAAAGTAAAGAGTGCTGAGCAAGAACAAGGAAGAAGAGAGATCAATTCTCCTTCCTAATTCTCTTGAATTCTAAAAACAACAACTAAAATGTCAAGGTGAGCTCTCTCTCCAAGTGTTCTAAGAATTCTAAAAGAAAAGCTCCCGGAAAACTTAAATCCTAAGCTATTTATACACTTTCTTCAAATGGTCTTCAAGCCTTGAATTGGGCCTTTGCTCTTGATGGAATTGGGTTGATAAAAGCCTCTGTTGATTGCACTTGGAGTTGGAGAGAAACCCATTGTGAACCGGGACATAAAGCACAAAAGCTTGAGTCAAAGTTTGAGGTAAACTTTGGCTCAAGCTTTTTATACCAGCCACCCCCTTTTGCTGTATCCACGTTTGAGCTAAAGTTTGAGGTCAAACTTTAAGCCAAACGTGGATCCCCTTGTATGCATGTGTGGCGCCAACGTTTGCCAAAAAGCTTGAGGCAAACGTTGGCGCAAGCTTTTCTCCATCCAGGGTGTTGGTGTGTGGCGCCAACGTTTGCCAAAAAGCTTGAGGCAAACGTTGGCGCAAGCTTTTCTCCTCCAGGGTGTTGGTGTGTGGCGCCAACGTTTGCCAAAAAGCTTGAGGCAAACGTTGGCGCAAGCTTTTCTCCTCCAGGGTGAATTCACTCTTCCAAAAGTTTGAGCTAAAGTTTGAGGCAAGCTTTTGCTCAAGCTTTTTGTTCTCTCTTGCTCCTTGCCCTTTCTTCTTTCTTCAACCTTCTTCAAAGCTCTTTTCACCTATCATCAATCATCCAAACACATCAAAGCTATGCTCAAAATCATGAGTTTGTTATTCTTTCATAATATATGACAATTATAGCACAAAATCTCATGAAATTGCATTAATTCATCCATGGTTGATTGAATCAAAGGAACTATGAAATTCTACCCAATTGGCTTACTTATGGCTCAAGAAAGTGCATAAAATCAATTGAAAACAAAAGAAAAGACTAGTGAAACTAGGCTAAGATGACTTGTCATCACTCACTTTGTGAGCTGAGCATCCCCCTGGAAGCAAATCACTCATGGGCTGAAAATTCAACCAAAAATCCAATTAAATTCAAATCTTCACCAAATCAAAAGCCCATCCAAATTCCAAAATCCAAGAATAGAAAGTGTATAAATAGGAGTCAGTTTGATGTAATTAGGACACTTTTTGAGACCTCTAGACTTTACTTTGAATTTTCCTTTTTAGCTTTCATTTTCAATTTTGAGCTTTTCACTTTGAATTTGTATTTCTGAGAACTTGGAAGGAGAATTGATCTCTCTTCTTCTTGGTTTTTACTTGAGCACTCCTTAATTTTCTTGCTTTGGATCTTGGGTAGAGAATTGAAGAACTTCTGTTTTAATCTCACCTTGAGATCTTGTTTAATTTTCTGCATAATTGAATTCCACTTTCTGTTTATTGATTCTGCTTCTACTCTCTCTGCAATTTACATTTCTTTATTTCTTTTGCAATTGTTCTTGTTAGATCAAGGAAGGATTTAAAATCTAGACTTGTTATCTAGTCTCTTCCACTCCTGAGATCTTGAACCACTTTTAAATTGCTGCAAATTAAGCACTGTTTTTCTGTCTTTAAAATTCTTCAAGGCATTTCACTCTTTTGTTTGAGATCCATTCCAACTCAATTCTTCTTTTGCTTTGCTACTTGATGCAATTTAATTCTGCTTGTTTAAATTCTGCAATCCCAATTCCCAATTCCTTTTATGATTCAAGCAATTTACATTTCTTGCACTTTAAGCTGTATCCATTTACATTTCTTGCAATCTAAGTTTCTGTAATTTACATTACTTGCACTTTAAGATTCTGCTTCTTTACTTTCCTGCTCTTTAATTTGACTGCATTTTACCCTCTCCCTTTACATTTCAAGCAATTTAATTTCTGCAAAGCACAAATCACTCAACCAATACTTGATTCGCTTGACTAAATCAACCACTAAACTAAAATTGTTCAATCCTTCAATCCCTGTAGGATCGACCTCACTCATGTGAGTTATTATTACTTGATGCGACCCGGTACACTTGCCGGTGAGTTTTGTGTTGGATCGTTTTCCACACATCAAGTGTCAGCACAACGTTAAAAAAAAAAACCACGGGAAAAAACCGGAAAAAAACTGTGAAAAAAATCCGGAGAAGCTTGCCAAAGATGAGGGCATTACGGCTCGCCTTTAGGTGTCCTCCTCGGGATAGCATCATTTAAAGAACGAGGGTCAGCACAACGTAAAAAAAAATATGAAAAAAATGGAGGAGCCTGCTGAAGATGAGGCTATTATGGCTCGCCTTTAGGTGTTCTCCTCGGGATAGCGTCATTTAAAGAACGAGTGTCAGCACAACTTAAAAAAAAAAATAGAGGATCCTGCCGAAGATGAGGCCGTTACGGCTCACCTTTAGGTGTCCTCCTCGAGATAGCATCATTTAAAGAACGATGGTCAGCACAAGGTAAAAAAAATATTAATAATAAAAAAAAGGGAATAAACAAAAAAAAAATCGGAAAAAAATCGAGAAAAAACTGTGAAAAAAATCGGAGGAGCTTGCCAAAGATGAGGCCATTACGACTCGCCTTTAGGTGTCCTCCTCAGGATAGCGTCATTTAAAGAACAAGGGTCAGCACAACGTAAAAAAAAAAAAAAAAAAAAAAAAGGAAAAAAAAAACCGGGAAAAAAAATAGTGAAAAAAACCGGAGGAGCTTGCCAAAGATGAGGCCATTACGGCTCGCCTTTAGGTGTCCTCCTCGGGATAGCGTCATTTAAAGAACGAGGGTCAGCACAACGTAAAAAAAAAAAAGAAAAAAACAGAGGAGCCTACCGAAGATGAGGCCGTTACGGCTCGCCTTTAGGTGTCCTCCTCGGGATAGCGTCATTTAAAGAACGAGGGTCATTACGGCTCGCCTTTAGGTGTCCTCCTCGGGATAGCATCATTTAAAGAACGAGGGTCAATACGGCTCGGCTTTAGGTGTCCTCCTCGGGATAGCGTCATTTAAAAAATGAGGATCAGCACAACGTAAAATAAAATAAAAAAAAACCGGATGAACCTGCCGAAGGTGAGGCCATTACGGCTCACCTTTAGGTGTCCTCCTCGGGATAGCGTCATTTAAAGAACGAGGGTCAACACAACGTAAAAAAAAAAAAAAAAAAAAAACCGGGAAAAAACCAGAAAAAACCGAGGAAAAACTGTGAAAAAAAAATCTGAGCTTGCCCAAGAAGAGGCCATTACGGCTCGCCTTTAGGTGTCCTCCTCGAGATAGCGTCATTTAAAGAACGAGGGTCAGCACAACGTAAAAAAAAAAAAAAAAAAAGGGAAATTACCTGAAAAAAAAAGGAAAAAAAACTGTGAAAAAAACCGGAGGAGCTTGCCAAAGATGAGGCCTTTACGGCTCGCCTTTAAGTGTCCTCCTCGGGATAGCGTCATTTAAAGAACGAGGGTCAGCATAACGTAAAAAAAAATAAATAAATAAAAAAGGGAAAAACCGGAAAAAACCGAGAAAAAAACCATGAAAAAAAAACCGGAGGAGCTTGCCAAAGATGAGGCCATTACGGCTCGCCTTTAGGTGTCCTCCTCGGGATAGCGTCATTTAAAGAACGAGGGTCAGCACTACGTAAAAAAAAACAAAAAAAAAAAACCGGAGGAGCTTGCCGAAGATGAGGCCATTACGGCTCGCCTTTAGGTGTCCTCCTCGAGATAGCGTCAATTAAAGAACAAGGTTCAGCACAACATAAAAAAAAGGGAAAAAACTGTGAAAAAATCCGGAGGAGCTTGCCAAAGATGAGGCCATTACAGCTCGCCTTTAGGTGCCCTCCTCGGGATAGCGTCATTTAAAGAACGAGGGTCAGCACTATGTAAAAAAAACAAAAAAAAAAAAACCGTAGGAGCCTGCCGAACATGAGGCCATTACGGCTCGCCTTTAGGTGTCCTCCTCGGGATAGCGTCATTTAAAGGACAAGGTTCAGCCCAACATAAAAAAAAAGGGAAAAAAACTGTGAAAAAAACCGGAGGAGCTTGCCAAAGATGAGGCCATTACGGCTCGCCTTTAGGTGTCCTCCTCGGGATAGCGTCATTTAAAGAACGAGGGTCAGCACAACGTAAAAAAAAAAAATACCAGGGGAGCCTACCGAAGATGAGGCCATTACGGCTCCCCTTTAGGTGACCTCCTCGGGATAGCATCAATTAAAGAACGAGGGTCAACACAACGTAAAAAAAAAAAAACAGAGGAGCCTGCCGAAGATGAGGCCATTACGGCTCGCCTTTAGGTGTCCTCCTCGGGATAGCACAACAAAAAAAAACCGGATGAACCTGCCGAAGATGAGGCAATTACAGCTAGCTTTTAGGTTTCCTCCTCGGGATAGCGTCATTTAATGAACGAGGGTCAGCACAACGTAAAAAAAAAATCGAGAAAAAACCTAGAAAAAACTATGAGAAAAAAATCGGAGGAGCTTGCCAAAGATGAGTCCATTACGGCTCGCCTTTAGGTGTCCTCCTCGTGATAGCGTCATTTAAAGAACCAGGATCAGCACAACGTCAAAAAAAAAAAGGGGTAAAAAAACTGTGAAAAAAACCGGAGGAGCTTGCTAAAGATGAGGCCATTACGGCTCGCCTTTAGGTGTCCTCCTCCGGATAGCGTCATTTAAAGAACGAGGGTCAGCACAACGTAAAAAAAAAAAAAAAAAAACCGGAGGAGCCTGCCGAAGATGAGGCCATTACGGCTCGCCTTTAGGTGTCCTCCTCGGGATAGCGTCAATTAAAGAACGAAGGTCAGCGCAACGTAAAAAAAAAAATACAGAGGAGCCTGCCGAAGATGAGACCATTACGGCTCGCCTTTAGGTGTCCTCCTCGGGATAGCACAACGAAAAAAAACCGGAGGAACCTACCGAAGATGTGGCAATTACGGCTCGCCTTTAGGTTTCCTCCTCGGGATAGCGTCATTTAAAGAACTAGGGTCAGTACAACGTAAGAAAAAAAAACCGAGAAAAACCTAGAAAAAACTGTGAGAAAAAAATCGGAGGAGCTTGCCAAAGATGAGGCCATTACGGCTCGCCTTTAGGTGTCCTCCTCGGGATAGCGTCATTTAAAGAACCAGGGTCAGTACAACGTAAAAAAAAAACCGGGAAAAAACCTAGAAAAAACTGTGAGAAAAAACCGGAGGAGCTTGCCAAAGATGAGGCCATTACGGCTCGCCTTTAGGTGTCCTCCTCGGGATAGCGTCATTTAAAGAACGAGGGTCAGCACAACGTAAAAAAAAAGGCAAAAAAACTGTGAAAAAAACCGGAGGAGCTTGCCAAAGATGAGGCCATTACGGCTCGCCTTTATATGTCCTCCTCGGGATAGCGTCATTTAAAGAACAAGTGTCCGCACAACGTAAGAAAAAAGAAAAAAACAGAGGAGCCTACCGAAGATGAGGCCGTTACGGCTCGCCCTTAAGTGTCCTCTTCGGGATAGCGTCATTTAAAGAATGAGGGTCAGCATAACGTAAAAAAAAAAAATACCGGATGAACCTGCCGAAGGTGAGGCCATTACGGCTCACCTTTAGGTGTCCTCCTCGGGATAGCGTCATTTAAAGAACGAGGGTCAACACAACGTAAAAAAAAAAAAAAAAAAAAACCGGGAAAAAACCAGAAAAAACCGAGAAAAAACTGTGAAAAAAAAATCATAGCTTGCCCAAGATGAGGCCATTACGGCTCGCCTTTAGGTGTCCTCCTCGAGATAGCATCATTTAAAGAACGAGGGTCAGCACAACGTAAAAAAAAAAAAAAAAAAAAGGGAAATTACCTGAAAAAAAAAAAGGAAAAAAAACTGTGAGAAAAACCGGAGGAGCTTGCCAAAGATGAGGCCATTACGGCTAGCCTTTAGGTGTCCTCCTCGGGATAGCGTCATTTAAAGAACGAGGGTCAGCACTACGTAAAAAAAAACAAAAAAAAAAACCGGAGGAGCTTGCCGAAGATGAGGCCATTACGGCTCGCCTTTAGGTGTCCTCCTCGAGATAGCGTCAATTAAAGAACAAGGTTTAGCACAACATAAAAAAAAAGGGAAAAAACTGTGAAAAAATCCGGAGGAGCTTGCCAAAGATGAGGCCATTACGGCTCGCCCTTAGGTGTCCTCCTCGGGATAGCGTCATTTAAAGAACGAGGGTCAGCACTATGTAAAAAAAAACAAAAAAAAAAAACCGTAGGAGCCTGCCGAAGATGAGGCCATTACGGCTCACCTTTAGGTGTCCTCCTCGGGATAGCGTCATTTAAAGAACGAGGGTCAGCACTATGTAAAAAAAAAAACAAAAAAAAAAAAACCGTAGGAGCCTGCCGAAGATGAGGCCATTACGGCTCGCCTTTAGGTGTCCTCCTCGGGATAGCGTCATTTAAAGGACAAGGTTCAGCCCAACATAAAAAAAAAGGGAAAAAAACTGTGAAAAAAACCGGAGGAGCTTGCCAAAGATGAGGCCATTACGGCTCGCCTTTAGGTGTCCTCCTCGGGATAGCGTCATTTAAAGAACGAGGGTCAGCACAACGTAAAAAAAAAAATACCGGGGGAGCCTACCGAAGATGAGGCCATTACGGCTCCCCTTTAGGTGTCCTCCTCGGGATAGCATCAATTAAAGAACGAGGGTCAGCACAACGTAAAAAAAAAAAAAACAGAGGAGCCTGCCGAAGATGAGGCTATTACGGCTCGCCTTTAGGTGTCCTCCTCGGGATAGCACAACAAAAAAAAACCGGATGAACCTGCCGAAGATGTGGCAATTACGGCTCGCCTTTAGGTTTCCTCCTCGGGATAGCGTCATTTAAAGAACTAGGGTCAGTACAACGTAAGAAAAAAAAAACCGAGAAAAACCTAGAAAAAACTGTGAGAAAAAAATCGGAGGAGCTTGCCAAAGATGAGGCCATTACGGCTCGCCTTTAGGTGTCCTCCTCGGGATAGCGTCATTTAAAGAACCAGGGTCAGTACAACGTAAAAAAAAAACTGGGAAAAAACCTAGAAAAAACTGTGAGAAAAAACCGGAGGAGCTTGCCAAAGATGAGGCCATTACGGGTCGCCTTTAGGTGTCCTCCTCGGGATAGCGTCATTTAAAGAACGAGGGTCAGCACAACGTAAAAAAAAAAAAAACCGGGGGAGCCTACCGAAGATGAGGTCATTACGGCTCCCCTTTAGGTGTCCTCCTCGGGATAGCATCAATTAAAGAACGAGTGTCAGCACAACGTAAGAAAAAAGAAAAAAACAGAGGAGCCTACCGAAGATGAGGCCGTCACGGATCGCCTTTAAGTGTCCTCCTCGGGATAGCGTCATTTAAAGAATGAGGGTCAGCACAACGTAAAAAAAAAAATACCGGATGAACCTGCCGAAGGTGAGGCCATTACGGCTCACCTTTAGGTGTCCTCCTCGGGATAGCGTCATTTAAAGAACGAGGGTCAACACAACGTTGAAAAAAAAAAAAACCGGGAAAAAACCAGAAAAAACCGAGAAAAAACTGTGAAAAAAAAATCAGATCTTGCCCAAGATGTGGCCATTACGGCTCGCCTTTAGGTGTCCTCCACGAGATTGCGTCATTTAAAGAATGAGGGTCAGCACAACGTAAAAAAAAAAAAAAAAAGGGAAATTACCTGAAAAGAAATAGGAAAAAAAACTGTGAAAAAAACCGGAGGAGCTTGCCAAAGATGAGGCCATTACGACTCGCCTTTAAGTGTCCTCCTCGGGATAGCGTCATTTAAAGAACGAGGGTCAGCATAACGTAAAAAAAAAATAAATAAATAAAAAAGGGAAAAACCGGAAAAAAACCGAGAAAAAAACCATGAAAAAAACCGGAGGAGCTTGCCAAAGATGAGGCCATTACGGCTCGCCTTTAGGTGTCCTCCTCGGGATAGCGTCATTTAAAGAACGAGGGTCAGCACTACGTAAAAAAAAAAAAAAAAACCGGAGGAGCCTCCCGAAAATGAGGCCATTACGGCTCGCCTTTAGGTGTCCTCCTCGAGATAGCGTCATTTAAAGAACAAGGTTCAGCACAACATAAAAAAAAAGGGAAAAAACTGTGAAAAAATCCGGAGGAGCTTGCCAAAGATGAGGCCATTACGGCTCGCCTTTAGGTGTCCTCCTCGGGATAGCATCATTTAAAGAACGAGGGTCAGCACTATGTAAAAAAAACAAAAAAAAAAAACCGTAGGAGCCTGCCGAAGATGAGGCCATTACGGTTCGCCTTTAGGTATCCTCCTCGGGATAGCGTCATTTAAAGGACAAGGTTCAGCCTTACATAAAAAAAAAGGGAAAAAAACTGTGAAAAAAACCGGAGGAGCTTGCCAAAGATGAGGCCATTACGACTCGGCTTTAGGTGTCCTCCTCGGGATAGCGTCATTTAAAGAATGAGGGTCAGCACAACGTAAAAAAAAAAATACCGGGGGAGCCTACCGAAGATGAGGCCATTACGGCTCCCCTTTAGGTGTCCTCCTCGGGATAGCATCAATTAAAGAACGAGGGTCAGCACAACGTAAAAAAAATAAAACAGAGGAGCCTGCCGAAGATGAGGCCATTACGGCTCGCCTTTAGGTGTCCTCCTCGGGATAGCGTCATTTAAAGAACAAGGGTCAGTACAACGTAAAAAAAAACCGGGAAAAAACCTAGAAAAAACTGTGAGAAAAAATTGGAGGAGCTTGCCAAAGATGAGGCCATTACGGCTCGCCTTTAGGTGTCCTCCTCGGGATAGCGTCATTTAAAGAACGAGTGTCAGCACAACGAAAAAAAAAAACAGAGGAGCCTGCCGAAGATGAGGCCGTTACGGCTCGCCTTTAGGTGTCCTCCTCGAGATAGCATCATTTAAAGAACGATGGTCAGCACAAGGTAAAAAAAAATATTAATAATAAAAAAAAGGGAAAAAACAAAAAAAAAATCGGAAAAAAATCGAGAAAAAACTGTGAAAAAAATCGGAGGAGCTTGCCAAAGATGAGGCCATTACGACTCGCCTTTAGGTGTTCTCCTCAGGATAGCGTCATTTAAAGAACGAGGGTCAGCACAACGTTAAAAAAAAAAAAAAAAAAAAAAAAAAAAAAAAAAAAAAAAAACCGGGAAAAAAAACTTTGAAAAAAACCGGAGGAGCTTGCCAAAGATGAGTCCATTACGGCTCGCCTTTAGGTGTCCTCCTCGAGATAGCGTCATTTAAAGAACGAGGGTCAGCACAACGTAAAAAAAAAGGCAAAAAAACTGTGAAAAAAACCGGAGGAGAATGCCAAAGATGAGGCCATTACGGCTCGCCTTTATATGTCCTCCTCGGGATAGCGTCATTTAAAGAACGAGTGTCAGCACAACGTAAAAAAAAAAGAAAAAAACAGAGGAGCCTACCGAAGATGAGGCCGTTACGGCTCGCCTTTAGGTGT
Organism: Arachis hypogaea; assembly: GCF_003086295.3. Lineage (NCBI taxonomy): Eukaryota > Viridiplantae > Streptophyta > Magnoliopsida > Fabales > Fabaceae > Arachis > Arachis hypogaea. Next base: position 366,871 of record NW_027255454.1, on the reverse strand, counting down.
CCTCCTCGGGATAGCGTCATTTAAAGAACGAGGGTCATTACGGCTCGCCTTTAGGTGTCCTCCTCGGGATAGCATCATTTAAAGAACGAGGGTCAATACGGCTCGGCTTTAGGTGTCATCCTCGGGATAGCGTCATTTAAAGAACGAGGGTCAGCACAACGTAAAATAAAATAAAAAAAACCGGATGAACCTGCCGAAGGTGAGGCCATTACGGCTCACCTTTAGGTGTCCTCCTCGGGATAGCGTCATTTAAAGAACGAGGGTCAACAAAACATAAAAAAAAAAAAAAAAAACCGGGAAAAAACTAGAACAAACCGAGAAAAAACTGTGAAAAAAAAATCAGAGCTTGCCCAAGATGAGACCATTACGGCTCGCCTTTAGGTGTCCTCCTCGGGATAGCGTCTTTTAAAGAACGAGGGTCAGCACAACGTAAAAAAAAAAAAGGGAAATTACCTGAAAAAAAAAAGGAAAGAAAACTGTGAAAAAAACCGGAGGAGCTTGCCAAAGATGAGGCCATTACGGCTCGCCTTTAAGTGTCCTCCTCGGGATAGCGTCATTTAAAGAACGAGGGTCAGCATAACATAAAAAAAAATAAATAAATAAAAAAGGGAAAAACCGGAAAAAACCGAGAAAAAAACCATGAAAAAAAACGGAGGAGCTTGCCAAAGATGAGGCCATTACGGCTCGCCTTTAGGGGTCCTCCTCGGGATAGCGTCATTTAAAGAACGAGGGTCAGCACTACGTAAAAAAAACAAAAAAAAAAACCGGAGGAGCTTGCCGAAGATGAGGCCATTACGGGTCGCCTTTAGATGTCCTCCTCGAGATAGCGTCATTTAAAGAACAAGGTTCAGCACAACATAAAAAAAAAGGGAAAAACTGTGAAAAAATCCGGAGGAGCTTGCCAAAGATGAGGCCATTACGGCTCGCCTTTATATGTCCTCCTCGGGATAGCGTCATTTAAAGGACAAGGTTAAGCCCAACATAAAAAAAAAGGGAAAAAAACTGTGAAAAAAACCGGAGGAGCTTGCCAAAGATGAGGCCATTACGGCTCGCCTTTAGGTGTCCTCCTCGGGATAGCGTCATTTAAAGAACGAGGGTCAGCACAACGTAAAAAAAAAAATACCGGGGGAGCCTACCGAAGATGAGGCCATTACGGCTCCCCTTTAGGTGTTCTCCTCGGGATAGCATCAATTAAAAAACGAGGGTCAGCAGAACGTAAAAAAAAAAAAACAGAGGAGCCTGCCGAAGATGAGGCCATTACGGCTCGCCTTTAGGAGTCCTCCTCGGGATAGCACAACAAAAAAAAACGAGAGGAACCTGCCGAAGATGAGGCAATTACAGCTCGCCTTTAGGTTTCCTCCTCGGGATAGCGTCATTTAATGAACGAGGGTCATCACAACGTAAAAAAAAAAACTGAGAAAAAACCTAGAAAAAACTATGAGAAAAAAATCGGAGGAGCTTGCCAAAGATGAGTCCATTACGGCTCGCCTTTAGGTGTCCTCCTCGTGATAGCGTCATTTAAAGAACCAGGATTAGCACAACGTCAAAAAAAACTGTGAAAAAAACCGGAGAAGCTTGCTAAAGATGAGGCCATTACGGCTCGCCTTTAGGTGTCCTCCTCGGGATAGCGTCATTTAAAGAACGAGGGTCAGCACAACGTAAAAAAAAAAAAAAAAAACCGGAGGAGCCTGCCGAAGATGAGGCCATTACGGCTCGCCTTTAGGTGTCCTCCTCGGGATTGCGTCAATTAAAGAACGAAGGTCAGCACAACGTAAAAAAAAAAAAAAAAAAACAGAGGAGCCTGTTGAAGATGAGACCATTACGGCTCGCCTTTAGGTGTCCTCCTCGGGATAGCACAACGAAAAAAAAACCGGAGGAACCTGCCGAAGATGAGGCAATTACGGCTCGCCTTTAGGTTTCCTCCTCGGGATAGCGTCATTTAAAGAACTAGGGTCAGTACAACGTAAGAAAAAAAAACCGAGAAAATCCTAGAAAAAACTGTGAGAAAAAAATCGGAGGAGCTTGCCAAAGATGAGGCCATTACGGCTCGCCTTTAGGTGTCCTCCTCGGGATAGTGTCATTTAAAGAACCAGGGTCAGTACAACGTAAAAAAAAAAACCGGGAAAAAACCTAGAAAAAACTGTGAGAAAAAACCGGAGGAGCTGGCCAAAGATGAGGCCATTACGGCTCGCCTTTAGGTGTCCTCCTCGGGATAGCGTCATTTAAAGAACGAGGGTCAGCACAACGTAAAAAAAAAAGGCAAAAAAACTGTGAAAAAAACCGGAGGAGCTTGCCAAAGATGAGGCCATTACGGCTCGCCTTTATATGTCCTCCTCGGGATAGCGTCATTTAAAGAACAAGTGTCAGCACAACGTAAGAAAAAAGAAAAAAACAGAGGAGCCTACCGAAGATGAGGCCGTTACGGCTCGCCTTTAAGTGTGATAGCGTCATTTAAAGAACGAGGGTCATTACGGCTCGCCTTTAGGTGTCCTCCTCGGGATAGCATCATTTAAAGAACGAGGGTCAATACGGCTCGGCTTTAGGTGTCCTCCTCAGGATAGCGTCATTTAAAGAACGAGGATCAGCACAACGTAAAATAAAATAAAAAAAACCGGATGAGCCTGCCGAAGGTGAGGCCATTACGGCTCACCTTTAGGTGTCCTCCTCGGGATACCGTCATTTAAAGAACGAGGGTCAGCACAACGTAAAAAAAAAAAAACTGGGAAAAATCCGGAAAAAACCGAGAAAAAACTGTGAAAAAAAATCAGAGCCTGCCCAAGATGAGGCCATTACGGCTCGCCTTTAGGTGTCCTCCTCGGGATAGCGTCATTTAAAGAACGAGGGTCAGCACAACGTAAAAAAAAAAGGCAAAAAAACTGTGAAAAAAACCGGAGGAGCTTGCCAAAGATGAGGCCATTACGGCTCGCCTTTATATGTCCTCCTCGGGATAGCGTCATTTAAAGAACAAGTGTCAGCACAACGTAAGAAAAAGAAAAAAACAGAGGAGCCTACCGAAGATGAGGCCGTTACGGCTCGCCTTTAAGTGTGATAGCGTCATTTAAAGAACGAGGGTCATTACGGCTCGCCTTTAGGTGTCCTCCTCGGGATAGCATCATTTAAAGAACGAGGGTCAATACGGCTCGGCTTTAGGTGTCCTCCTCAGGATGGCGTCATTTAAAGAACGAGGATCAGCACAACGTAAAATAAAATAAAAAAAACCGGATGAGCCTGCCGAAGGTGAGGCCATTACGGCTCACCTTTAGGTTTCCTCCTCGGGATACCGTCATTTAAAGAACGAGGGTCAGCACAACGTAAAAAAAAAAAAAACTGGGAAAAATCCGGAAAAAACCGAGAAAAAACTGTGAAAAAAAATCAGAGCCTGCCCAAGATGAGGCCATTACGGCTCGCCTTTAGGTGTCCTCCTCGGGATAGCGTCATTTAAAGAACGAGGGTCAGCACAACGTAAAAAAAAAGGGAAAAAACTGTGAAAAAATCCGGAGGAGCTTGCCAAAGATGAGGCCATTACGGCTCGCCTTTAGGTGTCCTCCTCGAGATAGCGTCATTTAAAGAACAAGGTTCAGCACAACATAAAAAAAAGGGAAAAAACTGTGAAAAAATCCGGAGGAGCTTGCCAAAGATGAGGCCATTACGGCTCGCCTTTAGGTGTCCTCCTCGGGATAGCGTCATTCAAAGAACGAGGGTCAGCACTATGTAAAAAAAACACAAAAAAAACCGTAGGAGCCTGCCGAAGATGAGGCCATTACGGCTCGCCTTTAGGTATCCTCCTCGGGATAGCGTCATTTAAAGAACAAGGTTCAGCCTAACATAAAAAAAAAGGAAAAAAAACTGTGAAAAAAACCGGCGGAGCTTGCCAAAGATGAGGCCATTACGGCTCGCCTTTAGGTGTCCTCCTCGGGATAGCGTCATTTAAAGAATGAGGGTCAGCACAACGTAAAAAAAAAATACCGGGGGAGCCTACCGAAGATGAGGCCATTACGGCTCCCCTTTAGGTGTCCTCCTTGGGATAGCATCAATTAAAGAACGAGGGTCAGCACAACGTAAAAAAAATAAAACAGAAGAGCTTGCCGAAGATGAGGCCATTACGGCTCGCCTTTAGGTGTCCTCCTCGGGATAGCACAACAAAAAAAAACCTGACGAACCTGCCGAAGATGAGGCAATTACAGCTCGCCTTTAGGTTTCCTCCTCGGGGTAGCGTCTTTTAAAGAACGAGGGTCAGCACAACGTAAAAAAAAAACCGAGAAAAAACCTAGAAAAAACTATGAGAAAAAAATCAGAGGAGCTTGCCAAAGATGAGTCCATTACGGCTCGCCTTTAGGTGTCCTCCTCGTGATAGCGTCATTTAAAGAACGAGTGTCAGCACAACGTAAAAAAAAAAAGAAAAAAACAGAGGAGCCTACCGAAGATGAGGCCGTTACGGCTCGCCTTTAGGTGTCCTCCTCGGGATAGCGTCATTTAAAGAACGAGGGTCATTACGGCTTGCCTTTAGGTGTCCTTCTCGGGATAGCATCATTTAAAGAACGAGGGTCATTACGGCTCACCTTTAGGTGTCCTCCTCGGGATAGCATCATTTAAAGAACGAGGGTCAACACAAAGGAAAATAAAAAAAAAAAAAAACCGGGAAATAACCGGAAAAAACGGAGAAAAAACTGTGAAAAAAAAATCAGAGCTTGCCCAAGATGAGGCCATTACGGCTCGCCTTTAGGTGTCTGATGAGTATTTTGATGAAAAATAAATTTCTCCCAAAACACACAAATCTAACCGGCAAGTGTACCGGGTCGTATCAAGTAATAAAAACTCACGGGAGTGAGGTCGATCCCACAGGGATTGAAGGATTGAGCAATTTTAGCTTAGTGGTTAATTTAGTCAAGCGAATCAAGATTTGGTTGAGTGTTTTGTGATTTGCAGAAATTAAATTGCATGGAAGTAAAGAGAACAGGGAATTAAAGTGCTGAATCTTAAAGAACAAGAAATTAAATAGCAGAAATTTAGAATGCAAGAAAAGTAAATTGCGGAATCTTAAAGTGCAAGAAATGTAAACGGCTGGAATTGTAAAGGGAATTGGGGATTGGATTTGCAGAATTTAAACAAGGAAAAGTAAATTGCATCAAACAGAGAAGTAGAAGAAGGTTTGGGTTAGATTGGATCTTGAAGCAGAAAAGTAAATGAACATGAAAACAGTAAATAGAAAATGTAAAATTGGGAAATTAGATCTCAGGACCCAGAGACTAGAAAACCAAGTCTAGATCTCAATGCCTTCTTAGATCCAACAAGAAATTGTAATTGAAATTCAAAGAAAGTGGATGAAGAGCAATTAACAGAAATTGAAATTCAATCAAGCAGTAAATAAAGCAGTGAGATCCAAGGTTGAGATTGAAATAGAATTTCTTCAATTCTCCAACCCAAAAATCCAAGACAATTGTAATTGAAATTGAAAGTAATAAAATTGAGAGGAAGAGAAGTGAATTCTCCTTCCCCAAGACAAAGAAATTAAAGATCACTCAATATCAAAAGCTCTCCGAAAACTATTATGAAAATTCCAAAAGAAAGCTCCCCGAAGAACTTGAATTCTATCCTATTTATACACTTTCTTCCAATGATCTTCAAGCCTTGAGTTGGGCCTTTGCTCTTGGTGGAAATGGGTTGAAAGAGGCCTTGGTTGATTGCTCTTGGAGTTTGAAGAGGAACCAAAATGAACCAATTGAACCGGGTTTGAGTTTTGCAAAAGTTGGACCAAAAGTTTGAGCAAAAGTTAGGGGGCTAACTTTTGCCCAAACTTTTCATATCAGCAGCTATATCCATCTGATACCAACGTTGGTGCCAAAGTTAGGGGTCTAACTTTGGCCCTAACGTTGGCCTTACCTTGTGCTCTTGTGGCGCCAACGTTAGCCACCAAGTTAGGGGCTAACGTTGGCGCAAACTTTTGCTCCTCCCCTTGTGATTTTCATGTGCCAATGTTAGCCACCAAGTTAGGGGGCTAACGTTGGCGCAAACTTTTGGTGCCCAGGGGTGATTTTCATGTGCCAACGTTAGCCTCAAAGTTAGAAGCTAACGTTGGCGCAAACTTTTGGTACCCAGGGAGTGATTTTCAAGTTCCAACGTTAGCCCAAAAGTTAGGGGCTAACGTTGGGGCTAACTTTTCACCCAAAAGTTTGTGCAAAAGTTTGAGGCTAACTTTAGGTCCAGCTTTTTGCTTCCTGGTTCAATTTCACTTATTCCATTGTCTTCTCTTTACTCCTAGCTATTCCTTCTTGCTTCAACCTTTCTCCAAGCTTTCTTCACCTATCATTAATCAACCAAACACATCAAAGCTATGCTTAAAATCATGAGATATTCATTCTTTCATAATATGTAACAATTATAGTATAAAACCTCATGAAATAGCATGAATTCATACATGGTTGATTAAATCAAAGGAAACATGAAAATCTACCTAATTGGCTTGCTTGTGGCTCAAGAAAGTGCATAATTCTAATGAAAACAAAAGAAAAATACTAGTTAAAATAGGCTAAGATGACCTGTCATCACAACACCAAACTTAAAGCTTGCTTGTCCTCAAGCAAGAAATAAATTTATGCTCCAGGGTTCTTTCAATTAAGATGGATTGAAGAATAACTTGTAAAGTCCAGTGAGTGAAGTGATCAGGTACAGTGGGGTGAACTCTAAATCAGGTGCTCTTGCAAGGGCTTCAGTGCTTACTAGTCCTCACATATTGGGAGTCTTAGGTCTTAGGATTTTCATTCAAATGGTATCATGGAGATCTCTTTATATGTAATCACCTTGAAGCAGCTTATAGTTTCTGTGCTTTGGCCTCGACTCTAAGTATCATGTCTCAAAGCGGCTCTTTAATTAAGCTTTCAATCAATACTCCTAAACCAGTTGGTTTTAAGGTATCGGGTGTTAAAGCACCCTTAAGGATTTACTTGCTCAAGCCTCTTTCTTTGACACAACTTAACCACAAGCATTTTACTAGGCTAACAACTCTTTGAGTCATTACTTCTTCTTTCTTTTCTGCCTAGTAATTGATGCTCAGAGCCTTGGACCATGTTCTTTTTGTCTTTGTATTTTCTTTTCTTTCTTTTGTTTTGTTTGCTGCTTCTTGGATCAATAAATTTTTGAGAATCTCCACAATACTTTTTTGAACTTCATGTCTTGCCTATGAGCTCCCATGCAAATTTTCACAAGCATGCAACCTCAATACAAAATCATACAACTAGAACCACCACTTCTCCTAATCTTTTGCTTCCCTCAAAATTGTTTGATTCCTCAATCTTTCTTTTCAAAGAACTTTCATGTGATGTATTTCTTGAAAATTGAGTGCAAACAAGTTTTGAAGATAAGAATGTTGTGAATGATCAAGCATCTTGCTTATTGAATTACAGAAAAACTATGCTATGCAGACAGATAATCAGTGAAACTAAACCACTCTCAATCATAGCAGTGTTTGATGTAAGATAATCTCTTAACAATACAACCTTTTGGAGTTCGCTTGCTTTCCTTCTTCTCATCATCATCATTGCTGGCCTTTAGGTTCATCTTTTGTTTCTTTGATTGATGATTCTTAATCCTTCCAAAAGCTTGTATGGACCTCTGCAATGATATTGAAAGTTGCTTGTTCCCCAAGCACTTGGAAACAATGGTTAGTCTGGCTGATTTATTTATGGCTTTTGAACTTACTTTGGTGTGAGAACACCAAACTTAGTACCTTGCCAATGGGTTTCATGCATCAAATTAACCATGTGTAATAACTTTTTTCTTTTCTTCTTCTTTTTCAAAAGCAATAAAACTGAAAACTAGGAAACAGCAGGATAGTTAACTAGTTCATCCAACATGCTTGAAGCCAGCATTATGCAGAGAGTGAGAATGTGTTTTATAATGGGATTTTGGTGAAACACCAAACTTAGAATCCTGCATTCTTCTTTAGATTGTTTTGGTAACTTAGCTTCTTGCATTATAGATAGAACTAATTAACCTTTTATTAAAATAGATATGAAAAGATAGTTACCTCCGGTTGGGTTGCCTCCCAACAAGCGCTCTTTTATTGTCACTAGCTTGACATCCTTCACTCTGTGCTCATGGAAGTTGAGGCTTCTGTTGCCTTAGGTTTCCTCCTCTTGCTATGGGCTTCCTTCCCTCTGTTTCTCTTTCCATAGCCCTCTTACTTTCCTCCATGACTCCCTTCTCTTTCAACACAGCATCCTTTTCATGGCTCTTTGGGTTCAGAGTCCCCTCCTTCTCACTTAATTCAGCAAGGTTTTGAACCAGTTGTTCCATCTGCCTTTCAAGTCTTCTGAGTGAAGCCTCCTGGTTCTTTCTTATCATCTCTTGATGTTTCTTTATTTCTTCCCGCTCTATTACCATCATTTCTTGAATTTTTATGGACCTCTCCATCAGCATTTCTAGAATATAGATTCTTTGAAAGGTTGGAAGTGATTGTGGCTGTGTCAATTGTGGTGGTTGATGACAGTCATTTTGAGCGAATGGTGAGGTAGGACGGGGTTGGAAGTGTGTGTGATTGTTGTTGTGGGGGTGTGTTTTGAGTTGGTTTTTGAAGCTGGGATTGTTGCAGTTGAAGTCCCTTGGTTTTTGGTTTTGGTTCTCAACCCCCCTCCCATTAGAATGAGTTCTCCAAGGTGGATTGTACACATCATTTTGAGGCCTGTGTTGGAGCATGCTAGAGTGATTGCTTGGAGATTGTAGTTGCTCATAACTCTGTTGCTCATGGTTAATGACCCCAAAACTGTGTTCAGCTTGATTACTCCCATATGAGCTTTGAGTCAGGTTGTATGTATGTATTACAGCATGTCTCAACTCAGTGATTTTCCTAGCCATCATGTCCAGTTGTTGTAGAGTCTTCTGATGTATCTGCTTGTTTTGGCTTATTACTGCACGAGCACCTTCGATTTCTTTCTCTTGTGTGAATGGATGTACTTCTGCCTCTGGCTTAACAGTTCTTTGTGATGGGTTCAATTTGACTAGGAGCCCATTCATCAGTTCTTCCCATCCGATAATGCTTCCTTGTGGAAAAGCTTCAAACCATTGGGCAACATCATTCATGGCTATGGATAGTTGCTTCGAACTATGGGTTACATTATCATCCAAGGTGGGGATATTACTCTCATGATTGCTAGAATTTGTTGAGTTCTCCTCCATGATCTGCACAGTCACAAAAATTCAAGTGATGATTGAATATTTTCAAGCTCAGAATGTGATTCAGAAGGTTAGCTGGCACAAAGTATCAAACAGTTGATGGACTTGGGAGATTAGTGGCAGAAATTGCTTCTCTTGTGTAAGCAAGAGCATTGCATAGAGCCAGAAATTTCCCGGAAAACTTCACTTTGTTGCTAAAGCGAAGTTTCAGTCATCTCAGACAAAAATTCAAACAGTTAGTGGGTTAGTCAAAATTAGAGAAAAATAAAGAAAAAGTGCTTGATCTAGATCACCACCTCACTTAATCATTGTCAATCTAATCAATCCCCGGCAACGGCGCCAAAAACTTGATGAGTATTTTGGTGAAAAATAAATTTCTCCCAAAACACACAAATCTAACCGGCAAGTGTACCGGGTCGTATCAAGTAATAAAAACTCACGGGAGTGAGGTCGATCCCACAGGGATTGAAGGATTGAGCAATTTTAGCTTAGTGGTTAATTTAGTCAAGCGAATCAAGATTTGGTTGAGTGTTTTGTGATTTGCAGAAATTAAATTACATGGAAGTAAAGAGAACAGGGAATTAAAGTGCTGAATCTTAAAGAACAAGAAATTAAATAGCAGAAACTTAGAATGCAAGAAAAGTAAATTGCAGAATCTTAAAGTGCAAGAAATTTAAACGGCTGGAATTGTAAAGGGAATTGGGGATTGGATTTGCAGAATTTAAACAAGGAAAAGTAAATTGCATCAAACAGAGAAGTAGAAGAAGGTTTGGGTTAGATTGGATCTTGAAGCAGAAAAGTAAATGAACATGACAACAGTAAACAGAAAATGTAAAATTGGGAAATTAGATCTCAGGACCCAGAGACTAGAAAACCAAGTCTAGATCTCAATGCCTTCCTAGATCCAACAAGAAATTGTAATTGAAATTCAAAGAAAGTGGATGAAGAGCAATTAACAGAAATTGAAATTCAATCAAGCAGTAAATAAAGCAGTGAGATCCAAGGTTGAGATTGAAACAGAATTTCTTCAATTCTCCAACCCAAAAATCCAAGACAATTGTAATTGAAATTGAAAGTAATAAAACTGAGAGGAAGAGAAGTGAATTCTCCTTCCCCAAGACAAAGAAATTAAAGATCACTCAATATCAAAAGCTCTCCGAAAACTATTATGAAAATTCCAAAAGAAAGCTCCCCGAAGAACTTGAATTCTATCCTATTTATACACTTTCTTCCAATGATCTTCAAGCCTTGAGTTGGGCCTTTGATCTTGGTGGAATTGGGTTGAAAGAGGCCTTGGTTGATTGCTCTTGGAGTTTGAAGAGGAACCAAAACGAACCAATTGAACCGGGTTTGAGTTTTGCAAAAGTTGGACCAAAAGTCTGAGCAAAAGTTAGGGGGCTAACTTTTGCCCAAACTTTTCATATCAGCAGCTAACGTTAGCCACCAAGTTAGGGGGCTAACGTTGGCGCAAACCTTTGGTGCCCAGGGAGGTTTTCTTCATGCCAACGTTAGCCTCAAAATTAGGGGCTAACGTTGGCACAAACTTTTGGTGCCCAGGGGTGATTTTCATGTGCCAACGTTAGCCTCAAAGTTAGAGGCTAACGTTGGCGCAAACTTTTGGTACCCAGGGAGTGATTTTCAAGTTCCAACGTTAGCCCAAAAGTTAGGGGCTAACGTTGGGGCTAACTTTTCACCCAAAAGTTTGTGCAAAAGTTTGAGGCTAACTTTAGGTCCAGCTTTTTGCTTCCTGGTTCAATTTCACTTATTCCATTGTCTTCTCTTTACTCCTAGCCATTCCTTCTTGCTTCAACCTTTCTCCAAGCTTTCTTCACCTATCATTAATCAACCAAACACATCAAAGCTATGCTTAAAATCATGAGATATTCATTCTTTCATAATATGTAACAATTATAGTATATAACCTCATGAAATAGCATGAATTCATACATGGTTGATTAAATCAAAGGAAACATGAAAATCTACCTAATTGGCTTGCTTGTGGCTCAAGAAAGTGCATAATTCTAATGAAAACAAAAGAAAAAGACTAGTTAAAATAGGCTAAGATGACCTGTCATCAGTGTCCTTCTCGGGATAGCGTCATTTAAAGAACGAGGGTCAGCACAACGTAAAAAAAAAAAAAAGGGAAATTACCTGAAAAAAAAAAGGAAAAAAAGCTGTGAAAAAAACCGGAGGAGCTTGCCAAAGATGAGGCCATTACGGCTCGACTTTAAGTGTCCTCCTCGGGATAGCGTCATTTAAAGAACGAGGGTCAGCATAACGTAAAAAAAAATAAATAAATAAAAAAGGGAAAAACCGGAAAAAAACCGAGAAAAAAACCATGAAAAAAACCGGAGGAGCTTGCCAAAGATGAGGCCATGACGGCTCGTCTTTAGGTGTCCTCCTCGGGATAGCGTCATTTAAAGAACGAGGGTCAGCACTACGTAAAAAAAAAAAAAAAAAAAAAAAAAAACCGGAGGAGCCTGCCGAAGATGAGGCCATTACGGCTCGCCTTTAGGTGTCCTCCTCAAGATAGCCTCATTTAAAGAACAAGGTTCAGCACAACATAAAAAAAAAGGGAAAAAACTGTGAAAAAATCCGGAGGAGCTTGCCAAAGATGAGGCCATTACGGCTCGCCTTTAGGTGTCCTCCTCGGGATAGCGTCATTTAAAGAACGAGGGTCAGCACTATGTAAAAAAAAACAAAAAAAAAAACCGTAGGAGCCTGCCGAAGATGAGGCCATTACGGCTCGCCATTAGGTGTCCTCCTCGGGATAGCGTCATTTAAAGGACAAGGGTCAGCCCAACATAAAAAAAAAGGGAAAAAAACTGTGAAAAAAACCGGAGGAGCTTGCCAAAGATGAGGCCATTACGGCTCGCCTTTAGGTGTCCTCCTCGGGATAGCGTCATTTAAAGAACGAGGGTCAGCACAACGTAAAAAAAAAAAATACCGGGGGAGCCTACCGAAGATGAGGCCATTACGGCTCCCCTTTAAGTGTCCTCCTCGGGATAGCATCAATTAAAGAACGAGGGTCAGCACAACGTAAAAAAAAAAAAACCGAGAAAAAACCTAGAAAAAACTATGAGAATAAAATCGGAGGAGCTTGCCAAAGATGAGGCCATTACGGCTCGCCTTTAGATGTCCTCCTCGGGATAGCGTCATTTAAAGAACGAGGGTCAGCACAACGTAAAAAAAAAAAAAAGGGAAATTACCTGAAAAAAAAAGGAAAAAAAATTGTGAAAAAAACCGGAGGAGCTTGCCAAAGATGAGGCCATTACGGCTCGCCTTTAAGTGTCCCCCTCGGGATAGCGTCATTTAAAGAACGAGGGTCAGCATAACGTAAAAAAAAATAAATAAATAAAAAAGGGAAAAACCGGAAAAAACCGAGAAAAAAACCATGAAAAAAAACCGGAGGAGCTTGCCAAAGATGTGGCCATTACGGCTCGCCTTTAGGTGTCCTCCTCGGGATAGCGTCATTTAAAGAACCAGGGTCAGTACTACGTAAAAAAAAAACCGGGAAAAAACCTAGAAAAAACTGTGAGAAAAAACCGGAGGAGCTTGCAAAGATGAGGCCATTACGGCACGCCTTTAGGTGTCCTCCTCGGGATAGCGTCATTTAAAGAACGAGGGTCAACACAACGTAAAAAAAAAGGCAAAAAAACTGTGAAAAAAACTGGAGGAGCTTGCCAAAGATGAGGCCATTACGGCTCGCCTTTATATGTCCTCCTCGGGATAGCGTCATTTAAAGAACAAGTGTCAGCACAACGTAAGAAAAAAGAAAAAAACAGAGGAGCCTACCGAAGATGAGGACGTTACGGCTCGCCTTTAAGTGTCCTCCTCGGGATAGCGTCATTTAAAGAACGAGGGTCATTACGGCTCGCCTTTAGGTGTCCTCCTCGGGATAGCATCATTTAAAGAACGAGGGTCAATACGGCTCGGCTTTAGGTATCCTCCTTAGGATAGCGTCTTTTAAAGAACGAGGATCAGCCCAACGTAAAATAAAATAAAAAAAACCGGATGAGCCTGCCGAAGGTGAGGCCATTACGGCTCACCTTTAGGTGTCCTCCTCGGGATAGCGTCATTTAAAGAACGAGGGTCAACACAACGTAAAAAAAAAAAAATCCGGGAAAAAACAGGAAAAAACCGAGAAAAAACTGTGAAAAAAAAATCAGAGCTTGCCCAAGATGAGGCCATTACGGCTCGCCTTTAGGTGTCCTCCTCGGGATAGCGTCATTTAAAGAACGAGGGTCAGCACAACGTAAAAAAAAAAAAAGGGAAATTACCTAAAAAAAAAAAGGAAAAAAAACTGTGAAAAAAACCGGAGGAGATTGCCAAAGATGAGGCCATTACGGCTCGCCTTTAAGTGTCCCCCTCGGGATAGCGTCATTTAAAGAACGAGGGTCAGCATAACGTAAAAAAAAAATAAATAAATAAAAAAGGGAAAAATCGGAAAAAACCGAGAAAAAAACCATGAAAAAAAACCGGAGGAGCTTGCCAAAGATGAGGCTATTACGGCTCGCCTTTAGGTGTCCTCCTCGGGATAGCGTCATTTAAAGAACGAGGGTCAGCACTACGTAAAAAAAAAAACAAAAAAAAAAAACCGGAGGAGCCTGCCGAAGATGAGGCCATTACGGCTCGACTTTTGGTGTCCTCCTCGAGATAGCCTCATTTAAAGAACAAGGTTCAGCACAACATAAAAAAAAATGGAAAAAACTGTTAAAAAATCCGGAGGAGCTTGCCAAAGATGAGGCCATTACGGCTCGCCTTTAGGTGTCCTCATCGGGATAGCGTCATTTAAAGAACGAGGGTCAGCACTATGTAAAAAAAACAAAAAAAAAAAACCGTAGGAGCCTGCCGAAGATGAGGCCATTACGGCTCGCCTTTAGGTGTCCTCCTCGGGATAGCGTCATTTAAAGAACGAGGGTCAGCACAACGTAAAAAAAAAAGGCAAAAAAACTGTGAAAAAAACCGGAGGAGCTTGCCAAAGATGAGGCCATTACGGCTCGCCTTTATATGTCCTCCTCGGGATAGCGTCATTTAAAGAACAAGTGTCAGCACAACGTAAGAAAAAAGAAAAAAATAGAGGAGCCTACCGAAGATGAGGCCGTTACGGCTCGCCTTTAAGTGTCCTCTTCGGGATAGCGTCATTTAAAGAACGAGGGTCATTACGGCTCGCCTTTAGGTGTCCTCCTCGGGATAGCATCATTTAAAGAACGAGGGTCAATACGGCTCGGCTTTAGGTATCCTCCTCAGGATAGCGTCTTTTAAAGAACGAGGATCAGCCCAACGTAAAATAAAATAAAAAAAACCGGATGCGCCTGCCGAAGGTGAGGCCATTACGGCTCACCTTTAGGTGTCCTCCTCGGGATAGCGTCATTTAAAGAACGAGGGTCAACACAACGTAAAAAAAAAAAAAAATCCGGGAAAAAACAGGAAAAAACCGAGAAAAAACTGTGAAAAAAAAATCAGAGCTTGCCCAAGATGAGGCCATTACGGCTCGCCTTTAGGTGTCCTCCTCGGGATAGCGTCATTTAAAGAACGAGGGTCAGCACAACGTAAAAAAAAAAAAAGGGAAATTACCTAAAAAAAAAAAGGAAAAAAAACTGTGAAAAAAACCGGAGGAGCTTGCCAAAGATGAGGCCATTACGGCTCGCCTTTAAGTGTCCCCCTCGGGATAGCGTCATTTAAAGAACGAGGGTCAGCATAACGTAAAAAAAAAATAAATAAATAAAAAAGGGAAAAATCGGAAAAAACCGAGAAAAAAACCATGAAAAAAAACCGGAGGAGCTTGCCAAAGATGAGGCCATTACGGCTCGCCTTTAGGTGTCCTCCTCGGGATAGCGTCATTTAAAGAACGAGGGTCAGCACTACGTAAAAAAAAACAAAAAAAAAAAAAACCGGAGGAGCCTGCCGAAGATGAGGCCATTACGGCTCGACTTTTGGTGTCCTCCTCGAGATAGCCTCATTTAAAGAACAAGGTTCAGCACAACATAAAAAAAAATGGAAAAAACTGTTAAAAAATCCGGAGGAGCTTGCCAAAGATGAGGCCATTACGGCTCGCCTTTAGGTGTCCTCATCGGGATAGCGTCATTTAAAGAACGAGGGTCAGCACTATGTAAAAAAAACAAAAAAAAAAACCGTAGGAGCCTGCCGAAGATGAGGCCATTACGGCTCGCCTTTAGGTGTCCTCCTCGGGATAGCGTCATTTAAAGAACGAGGGTCAGCACAACGTAAAAAAAAAAGGCAAAAAAACTGTGAAAAAAACCGGAGGAGCTTGCCAAAGATGAGGCCATTACGGCTCGCCTTTATATGTCCTCCTCGGGATAGCGTCATTTAAAGAACAAGTGTCAGCACAACGTAAGAAAAAAGAAAAAAACAGAGGAGCCTACCGAAGATGAGGCCGTTACGGCTCGCCTTTAAGTGTCCTCTTCGGGATAGCGTCATTTAAAGAACGAGGGTCATTACGGCTCGCCTTTAGGTGTCCTCCTCGGGATAGCATCATTTAAAGAACGAGGGTCAATACGGCTCGGCTTTAGGTATCCTCCTCAGGATAGCGTCTTTTAAAGAACGAGGATCAGCCCAACGTAAAATAAAATAAAAAAAACCGGATGAGCCTGCCGAAGGTGAGGCCATTACGGCTCACCTTTAGGTGTCCTCCTCGGGATAGCGTCATTTAAAGAACGAGGGTCAACACAACGTAAAAAAAAAAAAAAAACCGGGAAAAAACAGGAAAAAACCGAGAAAAAACTGTGAAAAAAAAAATCAGAGCTTGCCCAAGATGAGGCCATTACGGCTCACCTTTAGGTGTTCTACTCGGGATAGCGTCATTTAAAGAACGAGGGTCAGCACAACGTAAAAAAAAAAAAAAAAAGGGAAATTACCTGAAAAAAAAAGGAAAAAAAACTGTGAAAAAAACCGGAGGAGCTTGCCAAAGATGAGGCCATTACGGCTCGCCTTTAAGTGTCCCCTCGGGATAGCGTCATTTAAAGAACGAGGGTCAGAATAACGTAAAAAAAAATAAATAAATAAAAAAGGGAAAAACCGGAAAAAACCGAGAAAAAAACCATGAAAAAAAACCGGAGGAGCTTGCCAAAGATGAGGCCATTACGGCTCGCCTTTAGGTGTCCTCCTCGGGATAGCGTCATTTAAAGAACGAGGGTCAGCACTACGTAAAAAAAAAACAAAAAAAAAAAAACCGGAGGAGCCTGCCGAAGATGAGGCCATTACGGCTCGACTTTTGGTATCCTCCTCGAGATAGCCTCATTTAAAGAACAAGGTTCAGCACAACATAAAAAAAAAGGGAAAAAACTGTTAAAAAATCCGGAGGAGCTTGCCAAAGATGAGGCCATTACGGCTAGCCTTTAGGTGTCCTCATCGGGATAGCGTCATTTAAAGAACGAGGGTCAGCACTATGTAAAAAAAACAAAAAAAAAAAACCGTAGGAGCCTGCCGAAGATGAGGCCATTACGGCTCGCTTTTAGGTGTCCTCCTCGGGATAGCGTCATTTAAAGAACGAGGGTCAGCACAACGTAAAAAAAAAAAAAAAAAAGGGAAATTACCTGAAAAAAAAAAGGAAAAAAAACTGTGAAAAAAACCGGAGGAGCTTGCCAAAGATGAGGCCATTACGGCTCGCCTTTAAGTGTCCCCTCGGGATAGCGTCATTTAAAGAACGAGGGTCAGCATAACGTAAAAAAAAAATAAATAAATAAAAAAGGGAAAAATCGGAAAAAACCGAGAAAAAAACCATGAAAAAAACCGGAGGAGCTTGCCAAAGATGAGGCCATTACGGCTCGCCTTTAGGTGTCCTCCTCGGGATAGCGTCATTTAAAGAACGAGGGTCAGCACTACGTAAAAAAAAACAAAAAAAAAAAAAACCGGAGGAGCCTGCCGAAGATGAGGCCATTACGGCTCGACTTTTGGTGTCCTCCTCGAGATAGCCTCATTTAAAGAACAAGGTTCAGCACAACATAAAAAAAAATGGAAAAAACTGTTAAAAAATCCGGAGGAGCTTGCCAAAGATGAGGCCATTACGGCTCGCCTTTAGGTGTCCTCATCGGGATAGCGTCATTTAAAGAACGAGGGTCAGCACTATGTAAAAAAAACAAAAAAAAAAACCGTAGGAGCCTGCCGAAGATGAGGCCATTACGGCTCGCCTTTAGGTGTCCTCCTCGGGATAGCGTCATTTAAAGAACGAGGGTCAGCACAACGTAAAAAAAAAAGGCAAAAAAACTGTGAAAAAAACCGGAGGAGCTTGCCAAAGATGAGGCCATTACGGCTCGCCTTTATATGTCCTCCTCGGGATAGCGTCATTTAAAGAACAAGTGTCAGCACAACGTAAGAAAAAAGAAAAAAACAGAGGAGCCTACCGAAGATGAGGCCGTTACGGCTCGCCTTTAAGTGTCCTCTTCGAGATAGCGTCATTTAAAGAACGAGGGTCATTACGGCTCGCCTTTAGGTGTCCTCCTCGGGATAGCATCATTTAAAGAACGAGGGTCAATACGGCTCGGCTTTAGGTATCCTCCTCAGGATAGCGTCTTTTAAAGAACGAGGATCAGCCCAACGTAAAATAAAATAAAAAAAACCGGATGAGCCTGCCGAAGGTGAGGCCATTACGGCTCACCTTTAGGTGTCCTCCTCGGGATAGCGTCATTTAAAGAACGAGGGTCAACACAACGTAAAAAAAAAAAAAAAAAAAAAAAAAAAAAAAAAAAAAAAAAAAAACCGGGAAAAAACAGGAAAAAACCGAGAAAAAACTGTGAAAAAAAAAATCAGAGCTTGCCCAAGATGAGGCCATTATGGCTCGCCTTTAGGTGTTCTACTCGGGATAGCGTCATTTAAAGAACGAGGGTCAGCACAACGTAAAAAAAAAAAAAAGGGAAATTACCTGAAAAAAAAAGGAAAAAAAACTGTGAAAAAAACCGGAGGAGCTTACCAAAGATGAGGCCATTACGGCTCGCCTTTAAGTGTCCCCTCGGGATAGCGTCATTTAAAGAACGAGGGTCAGAATAACGTAAAAAAAAATAAATAAATAAAAAAGGGAAAAACCGGAAAAAACCGAGAAAAAAACCATGAAAAAAAACCGGAGGAGCTTGCCAAAGATGAGGCCATTACGGCTCGCCTTTAGGTGTCCTCCTCGGGATAGCGTCATTTAAAGAACGAGGGTCAGCACTACGTAAAAAAAAAACAAAAAAAAAAAACCGGAGGAGCCTGCCGAAGATGAGGCCATTACGGCTCGACTTTTGGTGTCCTCCTCGAGATAGCCTCATTTAAAGAACAAGGTTCAGCACAACATAAAAAAAAAGGGAAAAAACTGTTAAAAAATCCGGAGGAGCTTGCCAAAGATGAGGCCATTACGGCTAGCCTTTAGGTGTCCTCATCGGGATAGCGTCATTTAAAGAACGAGGGTCAGCACTATGTAAAAAAAACAAAAAAAAAACCGTAGGAGCCTGCCGAAGATGAGGCCATTACGGCTCGCCTTTAGGTGTCCTCCTCGGGATAGCGTCATTTAAAGAACGAGGGTCAGCACAACGTAAAAAAAAAAAAAAAAGGGAAATTACCTGAAAAAAAAAAGGAAAAAAAACTGTGAAAAAAACCGGAGGAGCTTGCCAAAGATGAGGCCATTACGGCTCGCCTTTAAGTGTCCCCTCGGGATAGCGTCATTTAAAGAACGAGGGTCAGCATAACGTAAAAAAAAATAAATAAATAAAAAAGGGAAAAACCGGAAAAAACCGAGAAAAAAACCATGAAAAAAAACCGGAGGAGCTTGCCAAAGATGAGGCCATTACGGCTCGCCTTTAGGTGTCCTCCTCGGGATAGCGTCATTTAAAGAACGAGGGTCAGCACTACGTAAAAAAAAAACAAAAAAAAAAACCGTAGGAGCCTGCCGAAGATGAGGCCATTACGGCTCGACTTTTGGTGTCCTCCTCGAGATAGCCTCATTTAAAGAACAAGGTTCAGCACAACATAAAAAAAAAGGGAAAAAACTGTTAAAAAATCCGGAGGAGCTTGCCAAAGATGAGGCCATTACGGCTCGCCTTTAGGTGTCCTCATCGGGATAGCGTCATTTAAAGAACGAGGGTCAACACTATGTAAAAAAAAAAAAAAAACCGTAGGAGCCTGCCGAAGATGAGGCCATTACGGCTCGCCTTTAGGTGTCCTCCTCGGGATAGCGTCATTTAAAGAACGAGGGTCAGCACAACGTAAAAAAAAAAGGCAAAAAAACTGTGAAAAAAACCGGAGGAGCTTGCCAAAGATGAGGCCATTACGGCTCGCCTTTATATGTCCTCCTCGGGATAGCGTCATTTAAAGAACAAGTGTCAGCACAACGTAAGAAAAAAGAAAAAAACAGAGGAGCCTACCGAAGATGAGGCCGTTACGGCTCGCCTTTAAGTGTCCTCCTCGAAATAGCGTCATTTAAAGAACGAGGGTCATTACGGCTCGCCTTTAGGTGTCCTCCTCGGGATAGCATCATTTAAAGAACGAGGGTCAATACGGCTCGGCTTTAGGTATCCTCCTCAGGATAGCGTCTTTTAAAGAACGAGGATCAGCCCAACGTAAAATAAAATAAAAAAAACCGGATGAGCCTGCCGAAGGTGAGGCCATTACGGCTCACCTTTAGGTGTCCTCCTCGGGATAGCGTCATTTAAAGAACGAGGGTCAACACAACGTAAAAAAAAAAAAAATCCGGGAAAAAACAGGAAAAAACCGAGAAAAAACTGTGAAAAAAAAATCAGAGCTTGCCCAAGATGAGGCCATTACGGCTCGCCTTTAGGTGTCCTCCTCGGGATAGCGTCATTTAAAGAACGAGGGTCAGCACAACGTAAAAAAAAAAAAAGGGAAATTACCTGAAAAAAAAAGGATAAAAAACTGTGAAAAAAACCGGAGGAGCTTGCCAAAGATGAGGCCATTACGGCTCGCCTTTAAGTGTCCCCCTCGGGATAGCGTCATTTAAAGAACGAGGGTCAGCATAACGTAAAAAAAATAAATAAATAAAAAAGGGGAAAACCGGAAAAAACCGAGAAAAAAACCATGAAAAAAAACCGGAGGAGCTTGCCAAAGATGAGGCCATTACAGCTCGCCTTTAGGTGTCCTCCTCGGGATAGCGTCATTTAAAGAACGAGGGTCAGCACTACGTAAAAAAAAACAAAAAAAAAAAAAACCGGAGGAGCCTGCCGAAGATGAGGCCATTACGGCTTGACTTTTGGTGTCCTCCTCGAGATAGCCTCATTTAAAGAACAAGGTTCAGCACAACATAAAAAAAAAGGGAAAAAACTGTTAAAAAATCCGGAGGAGCTTGCCAAAGATGAGGCCATTACGGCTCGCCTTTAGGTGTCCTCATCGGGATAGCGTCATTTAAAGAACGAGGGTCAGCACTATGTAAAAAAAACAAAAAAAAAAACCGTAGGAGCCTGCCGAAGATGAGGCCATTACGGCTCGCCTTTAGGTGTCCTCCTCGGGATAGCGTCATTTAAAGGACAAGGTTCAGCCCAACATAAGAAAAAGGGAAAAAAACTGTGAAAAAAACCGGAGGAGCTTGCCAAAGATGAGGCCATTACGGCTCGCCTTTAGGTGTCCTCCTCGGGATAGTGTCATTTAAAGAACGAGGGTCAACACAACGTAAAAAAAAAAATACCGGGGGAGCCTACCGAAGATGAGGCCATTACGGCTCGCCTTTAGGTGTCCTCCTCGGGATAGCACAACAAAAAAAAACCGGAGGATCCTGCCGAAGATGAGTCCGTTACGGCTCGCCTTTAAGTGTCCTCCTTGGGATAGCGTCATTTAAAGAACGAGGGTCATTACGGCTCGCCTTTAGGTGTCCTCCTCGGGATAGCATCATTTAAAGAACGAGGGTCAATACGGCTCGGCTTTAGGTGTCCTCCTCAGGATAGCGTCTTTTAAAGAACGAGGATCAGCCCAACGTAAAATAAAATAAAAAAAAACCGGATGAGCCTGCCGAAGGTGAGGCCATTACGGCTCACCTTTAGGTGTCCTCCTCGGGATAGCGTCATTTAAAGAACGAGGGTCAACACAACGTAAAAAAAAAAAAAAAAAAACCGGGAAAAAATCGGAAAAAACCGAGAAAAAACTGTGAAAAAAAAATCAGAGCTTGCCCAAGATGAGGCCATTACGGCTCGCCTTTAGGTGTCCTCCTCGGGATAGCGTCATTTAAAGAACGAGGGTCAGCACAACGTAAAAAAAAAAAATACCGGGGGAGCCTACCGAAGATGAGGCCATTACGGCTCCCCTTTAGGTGTCCTCCTCGGGATAGCATCAATTAAAGAACGAGGGTCAGCACAACGTAAAAAAAAAAAAACAGAGGAGCCTGCCGAAGATGAGGCCATTACGGCTCGCCTTTAGGTGTCCTCCTCGGGATAGCACAACAAAAAAAAACCGGAGGAACCTGCCGAAGATGAGGCAATTACAGCTCGCCTTTAGGTTTCCTCCTCGGGATAGCGTCATTTAAAGAACGAGGGTCAGCACAACGTAAAAAAAAAAACCGAGAAAAAACCTAGAAAAAACTACGAGAAAAAAATCGGAGGAGCTTGCCAAAGATGAGTCCATTACGGCTCGCCTTTAGGTGTCCTCCTCGTGATAGCGTCATTTAAAGAACCAGGATCAGCACAACGTCAAAAAAAAAAGGGTAAAAAAACTGTGAAAAAAACTGGAGGAGCTTGCTAAAGATGAGGCCATTACGGCTCGCCTTTAGGTGTCCTCCTCGGGATAGCGTCATTTAAAGAACGAGGGTCGGCACAAAATAAAAAAAAAAACCGGAGGAGCCTGCCGAAGATGAGGCCATTACGGCTCGCCTTTAGGTGTCCTCCTCGGGATAGCGTCAATTAAAGAACGAAGGTCAGCACAACGTAAAAAAAAAAAAAAAAAACAGAGGAGCCTACCGAAGATGAGACCATTACGGCTCACCTTTAGGTGTCCTCCTCGGGATAGCACAACGAAAAAAAAAACCGGAGGAACCTGCCGAAGATGAGGCAATTACGGCTCGCCTTTAGGTTTCCTCCTCGGGATAGCATCATTTAAAGAACTAGGGTCAGTACAACGTAAGAAAAAAAAAACTGAGAAAAACCTAGAAAAAACTGTGAGAAAAAAATCGGAGGAGCTTGCCAAAGATGAGGCCATTACGGCTCGCCTTTAGGTGTCCTCCTCGGGATAGCGTCATTTAAAGAACCAGGGTCAGTACAACGTAAAAAAAAAAACCGGGAAAAAACCTAGAAAAAACTGTGAGAAAAAACCGGAGGAGCTTGCCAAAGATGAGGCTATTACGGCTCGCCTTTAGGTGTCCTCCTCGGGATAGCGTCATTTAAAGAACGAGGGTCAGCACAACGTAAAAAAAAAAGGCAAAAAAACTGTGAAAAAACCGGAGGAGCTTGCCAAAGATGAGGCCATTACGGCTCGCCTTTATATGTCCTCCTCGGGATAGCGTCATTTAAAGAACGAGGGTCAGCACAACGTAAAAAAAAAAAGGCAAAAAAACTGTGAAAAAAACCGGAGGAGCTTGCCAAAGATGAGGCCATTACGGCTCGCCTTTATATGTCCTCCTCGGGATAGCGTCATTTAAAGAACAAGTGTCAGCACAACGTAAGAAAAAAGAAAAAAACAGAGGAGCCTACCGAAGATGAGGCCGTTACGGCTCGCCTTTAAGTGTCCTCCTTGGATAGCGTCATTTAAAGAACGAGGGTCATTACGGCTCGCCTTTAGGTGTCCTCCTCGGGATAGCATCATTTAAAGAACGAGGGTCAATACGGCTCGGCTTTAGGTGTCCTCCTCAGGATAGCGTCTTTTAAAGAACGAGGATCAGCCCAACGTAAAATAAAATAAAAAAAACCGGATGAGCCTGCCGAAGGTGAGGCCATTACGGCTCACCTTTAGGTGTCCTCCTCGGGATAGCGTCATTTAAAGAACGAGGGTCAACACAACGTAAAAAAAAAAAAAAAAAACGGGAAAAAACCGGAAAAAACCGAGAAAAAACTGTGAGAAAAAACCGGAGGAGCCTGCCAAAGATGAGGCCATTACGGCTCGCCTTTAGGTGTCCTCCTCGGGATAGCGTCATTGAAAGAACGAGGGTCAGCACAACGTAAAAAAAAAGGCAAAAAAACTTTGAAAAAAACCGGAGAAGCTTGCCAAAGATGAGGCCATTACGGCTCGCCTTTATATGTCCTCCTCGGGATAGCGTCATTTAAAGAACAAGTGTCAGCACAACGTAAGAAAAAAGAAAAAAACAGAGGAGCCTACCGAAGATGAGGCCGTTACGGCTCGCCTTTAAGTGTCCTCCTTGGGATAGCGTCATTTAAAAAACGAGGGTCATTACGGCTCGCCTTTAGGTGTCCTCCTCGGGATAGCCTCATTTAAAGAACGAGGGTCAATACGGCTCGGCTTTAGGTGTCCTCCTCAGGATAGCGTCTTTTAAAGAACGAGGATCAGCACAACGTAAAATAAAATAAAAAAAACCGGATGAGCCTGCCGAAGGTGAGGCCATTACGGCTCACCTTTAGGTGTCCTCCTCGGGATAGCGTCATTTAAAGAACGAGGGTCAGCACAACGTAAAAAAAAAAAAAAACTGGGAAAAAACCGGAAAAAACCGAGAAAAAACTGTGAAAAAAAATCAGAGCTTGCCTAAGATGAGGCCATTACGGCTCGCCTTTAGGTGTCCTCCTCGGGATAGCGTCATTTAAAGAACGAGGGTCAGCACAACGTAAAAAAAAAAAGGGAAATTACCTGAAAAAAAAAGGAAAAAAAAATGTGAAAAAAACCGGAGGAGCTTGCCAAAGATGAGGCCATTACGGCTCGCCTTTAGGTGTCCTCCTCGGGATAGCGTCATTTAAAGAACGAGGGTCAGCACTACGTAAAAAAAAACAAAAAAAAAAAACCGGAGGAGTCTGCCGAAGATGAGGCCATTACGGCTCGCCTTTAGGTGTCCTGCTCGAGATAGCCTCATTTAAAGAACAAGGTTCAGCACAACATAAGAAAAAACGGAAAAAACTGTGAAAAAATCCGGAGGAGCTTGCCAAAGATGAGGCCATTACGGCTCGCCTTTATATGTCCTCCTCGGGATAGCGTCATTTAAAGAACAAGTGTCAGCACAACGTAAGAAAAAAGAAAAAAACAGAGGAGCCTACCGAATATGAGGCCGTTACGGCTCGCCTTTAAGTGTCCTCCTTGGGATAGCGTCATTTAAAGAACGAGGGTCATTACGGCTCGTCTTTAGGTGTCCTCCTCGGGATAGCATCATTTAAAGAACGAGGGTCAATACGGCTCGGCTTTAGGTGTCCTCCTCAGGATAGCGTCTTTTAAAGAACGAGGATCAGCACAACGTAAAATAAAATAAAAAAAACCGGATGAGCCTGCCGAAGGTGAGGCCATTACGACTCACCTTTAGGTGTCCTCTTCGGGATAGCGTCATTTAAAGAACGAGGGTCAGCACAACGTAAAAAAAAAAAAAAACTGGGAAAAAACCGGAAAAAACTGAGAAAAAACTGTTAAAAAAAATCAGAGCTTGCCTAAGATGAGGCCATTACGGCTCGCCTTTAGGTGTCCTCCTCGGGATTGCGTCATTTAAAGAACGAGGGTTAGCACAACGTAAAAAAAAAAAAAGCGAAATTACCTGAAAAAAAAGGAAAAAAAATTTGAAAAAAACCGGAGGAGCTTGCCAAAGATGAGGCCATTACGGCTCGCCTTTAAGTGTCCTCCTCGGGATAGCGTCATTTAAAGAACGAGGGTCAGCATAACGTAAAAAAATAAATAAATAAATAAAAAAGGGAAAAACCGGAAAAAAACCGAGAAAAAAACCATGAAAAAAAACCGGAGGAGCTTGCCAAAGATGAGGCCATTACGGCTCGCCTTTAGGTGTCCTCCTCGGGATAGCGTCATTTAAAGAACTAGGGTCAGCACAACGTAAAAAAAAAAGGCAAAAAAACTGTGAAAAAAATCGGAGGAGCTTGCCAAAGATGAGGCCATTACGGCTCGCCTTTATATGTCCTCCTCGGGATAGCGTCATTTAAAGAACAAGTGTCAGCACAACGTAAGAAAAAAGAAAAAAACAGAGGAGCCTACCGAAGATGAGGCCGTTACGGCTCGCCTTTAAGTGTCCTCCTTGGGATAGCGTCATTTAAAGAACGAGGGTCATTACGGCTCGCCTTTAGGTGTCCTCCTCGGGATAGCCTCATTTAAAGAACGAGGGTCAATACGGCTCGGCTTTAGGTGTCCTCCTCAGGATAGCGTCTTTTAAAGAACGAGGATCAGCACAACGTAAAATAAAATAAAAAAAACCGGATGAGCCTGCCGAAGGTCATTACGGCTCACCTTTAGGTGTCCTCCTCGGGATAGCGTCATTTAAAGAACGAGGGTCAGCACAACGTAAAAAAAAAAAAAAACTGGGAAAAAACCGGAAAAAACCGAGAAAAAACTGTGAAAGAAAATCAGAGCTTGCCTAAGATGAGGCCATTACGGCTCGCCTTTAGGTGTCCTCCTCGGGATAGCGTCATTTAAAGAACGAGGGTCAGCACAACGTAAAAAAAAAAATACCGGGGGAGCTTACCGAAGATGAGGCCATTACGGCTCCCCTTTAGGTGTCCTCCTTGGGATAGCATCAATTAAAGAACGAGGGTCAGCACAACGTAAAAAAAAAAAAACAGAGGAGCCTGCCGAAGATGAGGCCATTACGGCTCGCCTTTAGGTGTCCTCCTCGGGATAGCACAACAAAAAAAAACCGGAGGAACCTGCCGAAGATGAGGCAATTACAGCTCGCCTTTAGGTTTCCTCCTCGAGATAGCGTCATTTAAAGAACGAGGGTCAGCACAACGTAAAAAAAAAAACTGAGAAAAAACCTAGAAAAAACTATTAGAAAAAAATCGGAGGAGTTTGCCAAAGATGAGTCCATTACGGCTCGCCTTTAGGTGTCCTCCTCGTGATAGCGTCATTTAAAGAACCAGGATCAGCACAACGTCAAAAAAAAAGGGTAAAAAAACTGTGAAAAAAACCGGAGGAGCTTGCTAAAGATGAGGCCATTACGGCTCGCCTTTAGGTGTCCTCCTCGGGATAGCGTCATTTAAAGAACGAGGGTCGGCACAAAATAAAAAAAAAAAACCGGAGGAGCCTGCCGAAGATGAGGCCATTACGGCTCGCCTTTAGGTGTCCTCCTCGGGATAGCGTCAATTAAAGAACGAAGGTCAGCACAACGTAAAAAAAAAAAAAAAAAACAGAGGAGCCTGCCGAAGATGAGACCATTACGGCTCGCCTTTAGGTGTCCTCCTCGGATAGCACAACGAAAAAAAACCGGAGGAACCTGCCGAAGATGAGGCAATTACGGCTCGCCTTTAGGTTTCCTCCTCGGGATAGCGTCATTTAAAGAACTAGGGTCAGTACAACGTAAGAAAAAAAAAACCGAGAAAAACCTAGAAAAAACTGTTAGAAAAAAATCGGAGGAGCTTGCCAAAGATGAGGCCATTACGGCTCGCCTTTAGGAGTCCTCCTCGGGATAGCGTCATTTAAAGAACCAGGGTTAGTACAACGTAAAAAAAAAAAATCGGGAAAAAACCTAGAAAAAACTGTGAGAAAAAACCGGAGGAGCTTGCCAAAGATGAGGCCATTACGGCTCGCCTTTAGGTGTCCTCCTCGGGATAGCGTCATTTAAAGAACGAGGGTCAGCACAACGTAAAAAAAAAAGGCAAAAAAACTGTGAAAAAAACCGGAGGAGCTTGCCAAAGATGAGGCCATTACGGCTCGCCTTTATATGTCCTCTTCGGGATAGCATCATTTAAAGAACAAGTGTCAGCACAACGTAAGAAAAAAAAAAAACAGAGGAGCCTACCGAAGATGAGGCCGTTACGGCTCGCCTTTAAGTGTCCTCCTTGGGATAGCGTCATTTAAAGAACGAGGGTCATTACGGCTCGCCTTTAGGTGTCCTCCACGGGATAGCATCATTTAAAGAACGAGGGTCAATACGGCTCGGCTTTAGGTGTCCTCCTCAGGATAGCGTCTTTTAAAGAATGAGGATCAGCACAACGTAAAATAAAATAAAAAAAACCGGATGAGCCTGCCGAAGGTGAGGCCATTACGACTCACCTTTAGGTGTCCTCCTCGGATAGCGTCATTTAAAGAACGAGGGTCAGCACAACGTAAAAAAAAAAAAAAAACTGGGAAAAAACCGGAAAAAACTGAGAAAAAACTGTTAAAAAAAATCAGAGCTTGCCTAAGATGAGGCCATTACGGCTCGCCTTTAGGTGTCCTCCTCGGGATAGCGTCATTTAAAGAACGAGGGTTAGCACAACGTAAAAAAAAAAAGCAAAATTACCTGAAAAAAAAAGGAAAAAAATGTGAAAAAACCGGAGGAGCTTGCCAAAGATGAGGCCATTACGGCTCGCCTTTAAGTGTCCTCCTCGGGATAGCGTCATTTAAAGAACGAGGGTCAGCATAACGTAAAAAAATAAATAAATAAATAAAAAAGGGAAAAACTGGAAAAAAACCGAGAAAAAAACCATGAAAAAAAACCGGAGGAGCTTGCCAAAGATGAGGCCATTACGGCTCGCCTTTAGGTGTCCTCCTCGGGATAGCGTCATTTAAAGAACTAGGGTCAGCACAACGTAAAAAAAAAAGGCAAAAAAACTGTGAAAAAAATCGGAGGAGCTTGCCAAAGATGAGGCCATTACGGCTCGCCTTTATATGTCCTCCTCGGGATAGCGTCATTTAAAGAACAAGTGTCAGCACAACGTAAGAAAAAAGAAAAAAACAGAGGAGCCTACCGAAGATGAGGCCGTTACGGCTTGCCTTTAAGTGTCCTCCTTGGGATAGCGTCATTTAAAGAACGAGGGTCATTACGGCTCGCCTTTAGGTGTCCTCCTCGGGATAGCCTCATTTAAAGAACGAGGGTAAATACGGCTCGGCTTTAGGTGTCCTCCTCAGGATAGCGTCTTTTAAAGAACGAGGATCAGCACAACGTAAAATAAAATAAAAAAAACCGGATGAGCCTGCCGAAGGTGAGGCCATTACGGCTCACCTTTAGGTGTCCTCCTCGGGATAGCGTCATTTAAAGAACGAGGGTCAGCACAACGTAAAAAAAAAAAACTGGGAAAAAACAGGAAAAAACCGAGAAAAAACTGTGAAAGAAAATCAGAGCTTGCCTAAGATGAGGCCATTACGGCTCGCCTTTAGGTGTCCTCCTCGGGATAGCGTCATTTAAAGAACGAGGGTCAGCACAACGTAAAAAAAAAAATACCGGGGGAGCCTACCGAAGATGAGGCCATTACGGCTCCCCTTTAGGTGTCCTCCTCGGGATAGCATCAATTAAAGAACGAGGGACAGCACAACGTAAAAAAAAAAAACAGAGGAGCCTGCCGAAGATGAGGCCATTACGGCTCGCCTTTAGGTGTCCTCCTCGGGATAGCACAACAAAAAAAAACCGGAGGAACCTGCCGAAGATGAGGCAATTACAGCTCGCCTTTAGGTTTCCTCCTCGGGATAGCGTCATTTAAAGAACGAGGGTCAGCACAACGTAAAAAAAAAACCGAGAAAAAACCTAGAAAAAATTATTAGAAAAAAATCGGAGGAGTTTGCCAAAGATGAGTCCATTACGGCTCGCCTTTAGGTGTCCTCCTCGTGATAGCGTCATTTAAAGAACCAGGATCAGCACAACGTCAAAAAAAAAAGGGTAAAAAAACTGTGAAAAAAACCGGAGGAGCTTGCTAAAGATGAGGCCATTACGGCTCGCCTTTAGGTGTCCTCCTCGGGATAGCGTCATTTAAAGAACGAGGGTCGGCACAAAATAAAAAAAAAAACCGGAGGAGCCTGCCGAAGATGAGGCCATTATGGCTCGCCTTTAGGTGTCCTCCTCGGGATAGCGTCAATTAAAGAACGAAGGTCAGCACAACGTAAAAAAAAAAAAAAAAACAGAGGAGCCTGCCGAAGATGAGACCATTACGGCTCGCCTTTAGGTGTCCTCCTCGGGATAGCACAACGAAAAAAAAACCGGAGGAACCTGCCGAAGATGAGGCAATTACGGCTCGCCTTTAGGTTTCCTCCTCGGGATAGCGTCATTTAAAGAACTAGGGTCAGTACAACGTAAGAAAAAAAAAACCGAGAAAAACCTAGAAAAAACTGTGAGAAAAAAATCGGAGGAGCTTGCCAAAGATGAGGCCATTACGGCTCGCCTTTAGGTGTCCTCCTCGGGATAGCGTCATTTGAAGAACCAGGGTCAGTACAACGTAAAAAAAAAAAACCGGGAAAAAACCTAGAAAAAACAGTGAGAAAAAACCGGAGGAGCTTGCCAAAGATGAGGCCATTACGGCTCGCCTTTAGGTGTCCTCCTCGGGATAGCGTCATTTAAAGAACGAGGGTCAGCACAACGTAAAAAAAAAAAGGCAAAAAAACTGTGAAAAAAACCGGAGGAGCTTGCCAAAGATGAGGCCATTACGGCTCGCCTTTATATGTCCTCCTCGGGATAGCGTCATTTAAAGAACAAGTGTCAGCACAACGTAAGAAAAAAGAAAAAAACAGAGGAGCCTACCGAATATGAGGCCGTTACGGCTCGCCTTTAAGTGTCCTCCTTGGGATAGCGTCATTTAAAGAACGAGGGTCATTACGGCTCGCCTTTAGGTGTCCTCCTCGGGATAGCATCATTTAAAGAACGAGGGTCAATACGGCTCGGCTTTAGGTGTCCTCCTCAGGATAGCGTCTTTTAAAGAACGAGGATCAGCACAACGTAAAATAAAATAAAAAAAACCGGATGAGCCTGCTGAAGGTGAGGCCATTACGGCTCACCTTTAGGTGTCCTCCTCGGGATAGCGTCATTTAAAGAACGAGGGTCAGCACAACGTAAAAAAAAAAAAAAACTGGGAAAAAACCGGAAAAAACCGAGAAAAAACTGTGAAAAAAAACAGAGCTTGCCTAAGATGAGGCCATTACGGCTCGCCTTTAGGTGTCCTCCTCGGGATAGCGTCATTTAAAGAACGAGGGTCAGCACAACGTAAAAAAAAAAAAAGGGAAATTACCTGAAAAAAAAAGGAAAAAAAATGTGAAAAAAACCGGAGGAGCTTGCCAAAGATGAGGCCATTACGGCTCGCCTTTAAGTGTCCTCCTTGGGATAGCGTCATTTAAAGAACGAGGGTCATTACGGCTCGCCTTTAGGTGTCCTCCTCGGGATAGCCTCATTTAAAGAACGAGGGTCAATACGGCTCGGCTTTAGGTGTCCTCCTCAGGATAGCGTCTTTTAAAGAATGAGGATCAGCACAACGTAAAATAAAATAAAAAAAACCGAATGACCCTGCCGAAGGTGAGGCCATTACGGCTCACCTTTAGGTGTCCTCCTCGGGATAGCGTCATTTAAAGAACGAGGGTCAGCACAACGTAAAGAAAAAAAAACTGGGAAAAAACCGGAAAAAATCGAGAAAAAACTGTGAAAAAAAATCAGAGCTTGCCTAAGATGAGGCCATTATGGCTCGCCTTTAGGTGTCCTCCTCGGGATAGCGTCATTTAAAGAACGAGGGTCAGCACAACGTAAAAAAAAAAAAGGGAAATTACCTGAAAAAAATGAAAAAAAATGTGAAAAAAATCGGAGGAGCTTGCCAAAGATGAGGCCATTACGGCTCGCCTTTAGGTGTCCTCCTCGGGATAGCGTCATTTAAAGAACGAGGGTCAGCACTACGTAAAAAAAAAAAAAAAAAAAAAAAACCGGAGGAGCCTGCCGAAGATGAGGCCATTACGGCTCGCCTTTAGGTGTCCTCCTCGGGATAGCGTCATTTAAAGAACGAGGGTCAGCACAACGTAAAAAAAAAAGGCAAAAAAACTGTGAAAAAAATCGGAGGAGCTTGCCAAAGATGAGGCCATTACGGCTCGCCTTTATATGTCCTCCTCGGGATAGCGTCATTTAAAGAACAAGTGTCAGCACAACGTAAGAAAAAAGAAAAAAACAGAGGAGCCTACCGAAGATGAGGCCGTTACGGCTCGCCTTTAAGTGTCCTCCTTGGGATAGCGTCATTTAAAGAACGAGGGTCATTACGGCTCGCCTTTAGGTGTCCTCCTCGGGATAGCCTCATTTAAAGAACGAGGGTCAATACGGCTCGGCTTTAGGTGTCCTCCTCAGGATAGCGTCTTTTAAAGAACGAGGATCAGCACAACGTAAAATAAAATAAAAAAAACCGGATGAGCCTGCCGAAGGTGAGGCCATTACGGCTCACCTTTAGGTGTCCTCCTCGGGATAGCGTCATTTAAAGAACGAGGGTCAGCACAACGTAAAAAAAAAAACTGGGAAAAAACCGGAAAAAACCGAGAAAAAACTGTGAAAAAAAATCAGAGCTTGCCTAAGATGAGGCCATTACGGCTCGCCTTTAGGTGTCCTCCTCGGGATAGCGTCATTTAAAGAACAAGGGTCAGCACAACGTAAAAAAAAAAAAAGGGAAATTACCTGAAAAAAAAAGGAAAAAAAAATGTGAAAAAAACCGGAGGAGCTTGCAAAAGATGAGGCCATTACGGCTCGCCTTTAGGTGTCCTCCTCGGGATAGCGTCATTTAAAGAACGAGGGTCAGCACTACGTAAAAAGAAACAAAAAAAAAACCCGGAGGAGCCTGCCGAAGATGAGGCCATTACGGCTCGCCTTTAGGTGTCCTCCTCGAGATAGCCTCATTTAAAGAACAAGGTTCAGCACAACATAAAAAAAAAGGGAAAAAACTGTGAAAAAATCCGGAGGAGCTTGCCAAAGATGAGGCCATTACGGCTCGCCTTTAGGTGTCCTCCTCGGGATAGCGTCATTTAAAGAACGAGGGTCAGCACTATGTAAAAAAAACAAAAAAAAAAAACCGTAGGAGCCTGCCGAAGATGAGGCCATTACGGCTCGCCTTTAGGTGTCCTCCTCGGGATAGCGTCATTTAAAGGACAAGGTTCATCCCAACATAAAAAAAAAAGGGAAAAAAACTGTGAAAAAAACCGGAGGAGCTTGCCAAAGATGAGGCCATTACGGCTCGCCTTTAGGTGTCCTCCTCGGGATAGCGTCATTTAAAGAACGAGGGTCAGCACAACGTAAAAAAAAAATACCGGGGGAGCCTACCGAAGATGAGGCCATTACGGCTCCCCTTTAGGTGTCCTCCTCGGGATAGCATCAATTAAAGAACGAGGGTCAGCACAACGTAAAAAAAAAAAATAGAGGAGCCTGCCGAAGATGAGGCCATTACGGCTCGCCTTTAGGTGTCCTCCTCGGGATAGCACAACAAAAAAAACCGGAGGAACCTGCCGAAGATGAGGCAATTACATCTCGCCTTTAGGTTTCCTACTCGGGATAGCGTCATTTAAAGAACGAGGGACAGCACAACGTAAAAAAAAAAACCGAGAAAAAACCTAGAAAAAACTATGAGAAAAAAATCGGAGGAGCTTGCCAAAGATGAGTCCATTACGGCTCGCCTTTAGGTGTCCTCCTCGTGATAGAGTCATTTAAAGAACCAGGATCAGCACAACGTCAAAAAAAAAAAAGGGTAAAAAAACTGTGAAAAAAACCGGAGGAGCTTGCTAAAGATGAGGCCATTATGGCTCGCCTTTAGGTGTCCTCCTCGGAATAGCCTCATTTAAAGAACGAGGGTCAGCACAAAATAAAAAAAAATCCGGAGGAGCCTGCCGAAGATGAGGCCATTACGGCTCGCCTTTAGGTGTCCTCCTCGGGATAGCGTCAATTAAAGAACGAAGGTCAGCACAACGTAAAAAAAAAAAAAAAACAGAGGATCCTGCCGAAGATGAGACCATTACGGCTCTCCTTTAGGTGTCCTGCTCGGGATAGCACAACTAAAAAAAAACCGGAGGAACCTGCCGAAGATGAGGCAATTACGGCTCGCCTTTAGGTTTCCTCCTCGGGATAGCGTCATTTAAAGAACTAGGGTTAGTACAACGTAAGAAAAAAAAACCGAGAAAAACCTAGAAAAAACTGTGAGAAAAAAATCGGAGGAGCTTGCCAAAGATGAGGCCATTACGGCTCGCCTTTAGGTGTCCTCCTCGGGATAGCGTCATTTAAAGAACCAGGGTCAGTACAACGTAAAAAAAAAAAACCGGGAAAAAACCTAGAAAAAACTGTGAGAAAAAACCGGAGGAGCTTGCCAAAGATGAGGCCATTACGGCTCGCCTTTAGGTGTCCTCCTCGGGATAGCGTCATTTAAAGAACGAGGGTCAGCACAACGTAAAAAAAAAAGGCAAAAAAACTGTGAAAAAAACCGGAGGAGCTTGCCAAAGATGAGGCCATTACGGCTCGCCTTTATATGTCCTCTTCGGGATAGCATCATTTAAAGAACAAGTGTCAGCACAACGTAAGAAAAAAAAAAAACAGAGGAGCCTACCGAAGATGAGGCCGTTACGGCTCGCCTTTAAGTGTCCTCCTTGGGATAGCGTCATTTAAAGAACGAGGGTCATTACGGCTCGCCTTTAGGTGTCCTCCACGGGATAGCATCATTTAAAGAACGAGGGTCAATACGGCTCGGCTTTAGGTGTCCTCCTCAGGATAGCGTCTTTTAAAGAACGAGGATCAGCACAACGTAAAATAAAATAAAAAAAAACCGGATGAGCCTGCCGAAGGTGAGGCCATTACGGCTCACCTTTAGGTGTCCTCCTCGGGATAGCGTCATTTAAAGAACGAGGGTCAGCACAACGTAAAAAAAAAAAACTGGGAAAAAACCGGAAAAAACAAGAAAAAACTGTGAAAAAAAATCAGAGCTTGCCTAAGATGAGGCCATTACGGCTCGCCTTTAGGTGTCCTCCTCGGGATAGCGTCATTTAAAGAACGAGGGTCAGCACAACGTAAAAAAAAAAAGGGAAATTACTTGAAAAAAAAAGGAAAAAAATGTGAAAAAAACTGGAGGAGCTTGCCAAAGATGAGGCCATTACGGCTCGCCTTTAAGTGTCCTCCACGGGATAGCGTCATTTAAAGAACGAGGGTCAGCATAACGTAAAAAAATAAATAAATAAATAAAAAAGGGAAAAACCGGAAAAAAACCGAGAAAAATACCATGAAAAAAAACCGGAGGAGCTTGCAAAAGATGAGGCAATTACGGCTCGCCTTTAGGTGTCCTCCTCGGGATAGCGTCATTTAAAGAACTAGGGTCAGTACAACGTAAGAAAAAAAAACCGAGAAAAACCTAGAAAAAACTGTGAGAAAAAAATCGGAGGAGCTTGCCAAAGATGAGGCCATTACGGCTCGCCTTTAGGTGTCCTCCTCGGGATAGCGTCATTTAAAGAACCAGGGTCAGTACAACGTAAAAAAAAAAAACCGGGTAAAAACCTAGAAAAAACTGTGAGAAAAAACCGGAGGAGCTTGCCAAAGATGAGGCCATTACAGCTCGCCTTTAGGTGTCCTCCTCGGGATAGCGTCATTTAAAGAACGAGGGTCAGCACAACGTAAAAAAAAAAGGCAAAAAAACTGTGAAAAAAACCGGAGGAGCTTGCCAAAGATGAGGCCATTACGGCTCGCCTTTATATGTCCTCTTCGGGATAGCATCATTTAAAGAACAAGTGTCAGCACAACGTAAGAAAAAAAAAAACAGAGGAGCTTACCGAAGATGAGGCCGTTACGGCTCGCCTTTAAGTGTCCTCCTTGGGATAGCGTCATTTAAAGAACGAGGGTCATTACGGCTCGCCTTTAGGTGTCCTCCACGGGATAGCATCATTTAAAGAACGAGGGTCAATACGGCTCGGCTTTAGGTGTCCTCCTCAGGATAGCGTCTTTTAAAGAACGAGGATCAGCACAACGTAAAATAAAATAAAAAAAACCGGATGAGCCTGCCGAAGGTGAGGCCATTACGGCTCACCTTTAGGTGTCCTCCTCGGGATAGCGTCATTTAAAGAACGAGGGTCAGCACAACGTAAAAAAAAAAAAACTGGGAAAAAACCGGAAAAAACAAGAAAAAACTGTGAAAAAAAATCAGAGCTTGCCTAAGATGAGGCCATTACGGCTCGCCTTTAGGTGTCCTCCTCGGGATAGCGTCATTTAAAGAACGAGGGTCAGCACAACGTAAAAAAAAAAGGGAAATTACCTGAAAAAAAAAGGAAAAAAATGTGAAAAAAACTGGAGGAGCTTGCCAAAGATGAGGCCATTACGGCTCGCCTTTAAGTGTCCTCCTCGGGATAGCGTCATTTAAAGAACGAGGGTCAGCATAACGTAAAAAAATAAATAAATAAATAAAAAAGGGAAAAACCGGAAAAAAACCGAGAAAAATACCATGAAAAAAAACCGGAGGAGCTTGCAAAAGATGAGGCAATTACGGCTCGCCTTTAGGTGTCCTCCTCGGGATAGCGTCATTTAAAGAACTAGGGTCAGTACAACGTAAGAAAAAAAAACCGAGAAAAACCTAGAAAAAACTGTGAGAAAAAAATCGGAGGAGCTTGCCAAAGATGAGGCCATTACGGCTCGCCTTTAGGTGTCCTCCTCGGGATAGCGTCATTTAAAGAACCAGGGTCAGTACAACGTAAAAAAAAAAAACCGGGAAAAAACCTAGAAAAAACTGTGAGAAAAAACCGGAGGAGCTTGCCAAAGATGAGGCCATTACGGCTCGCCTTTAGGTGTCCTCCTCGGGATAGCGTCATTTAAAGAACGAGGGTCAGCACAACGTAAAAAAAAAAGGCAAAAAAACTGTGAAAAAAACCGGAGGAGCTTGCCAAAGATGAGGCCATTACGGCTCGCCTTTATATGTCCTCTTCGGGATAGCATCATTTAAAGAACAAGTGTCAGCACAACGTAAGAAAAAAAAAAACAGAGGAGCCTACCGAAGATGAGGCCGTTACGGCTCGCCTTTAAGTGTCCTCCTTGGGATAGCGTCATTTAAAGAACGAGGGTCATTACGGCTCGCCTTTAGGTGTCCTCCACGGGATAGCATCATTTAAAGAACGAGGGTCAATACGGCTCGGCTTTAGGTGTCCTCCTCAGGATAGCGTCTTTTAAAGAACGAGGATCAGCACAACGTAAAATAAAATAAAAAAAAACCGGATGAGCCTGCCGAAGGTGAGGCCATTACGGCTCACCTTTAGGTGTCCTCCTCGGGATAGCGTCATTTAAAGAACGAGGGTCAGCACAACGTAAAAAAAAAAAAAAACTGGGAAAAAACCGGAAAAAACAAGAAAAAACTGTGAAAAAAATCAGAGCTTGCCTAAGATGAGGCCATTACGGCTCGCCTTTAGGTGTCCTCCTCGGGATAGCGTCATTTAAAGAACGAGGGTCAGCACAACGTAAAAAAAAAAGGGAAATTACCTGAAAAAAAAAGGAAAAAAATGTGAAAAAAACTGGAGGAGCTTGCCAAAGATGAGGCCATTACGGCTCGCCTTTAAGTGTCCTCCTCGGGATAGCGTCATTTAAAGAACGAGGGTCAGCATAACGTAAAAAAATAAATAAATAAATAAAAAAGGGAAAAATCGGAAAAAAACCGAGAAAAATACCATGAAAAAAAACCGGAGGAGCTTGCAAAAGATGAGGCAATTACGGCTCGCCTTTAGGTGTCCTCCTCGGGATAGCGTCATTTAAAGAACTAGGGTCAGTACAACGTAAGAAAAAAAAACCGAGAAAAACCTAGAAAAAACTGTGAGAAAAAAATCGGAGGAGCTTGCCAAAGATGAGGCCATTACGGCTCGCCTTTAGGTGTCCTCCTCGGGATAGCGTCATTTAAAGAACGAGGGTCAGCACAACGTAAAAAAAAACGGCAAAAAAACTGTTAAAAAAACCGGAGGAGCTTGCCAAAGATGAGGCCATTACGGCTCGCATTTATATGTCCTCCTCGGGATAGCGTCATTTAAAGAACAAGTGTCAGCACAACGTAAGAAAAAAGAAAAAAATAGAGGAGCCTACCGAAGATGAGGCCGTTACGGCTCGCCTTTAAGTGTCCTCCTTGGGATAGCGTCATTTAAAGAACGAGGGTCATTACGGCTCGCCTTTAGGTGTCCTCCTCGGGATAGCATCATTTAAAGAACGAGGGTCAATACGGCTCGGCTTTAGGTGTCCTCCTCAGGATAGCGTCTTTTAAAGAACGAGTATCAGCACAACGTAAAATAAAATAAAAAAAACCGGATGAGCCTGCCGAAGGTGAGGCCATTACGGCTCACCTTTAGGTGTCCTCCTCGGGATAGCGTCATTTAAAGAACGAGGGTCAGCACAACGTAAAAAAAAAAAACTGGGAAAAAACCGGAAAAAACCGAGAAAAAACTGTGAAAAAAAATCAAAGCTTGCCTAAGATGAGGCCATTACGGCTCGCCTTTAGGTGTCCTCCTCGGGATAGCGTCATTTAAAGAACGAGGGTCAGCACAACGTAAAAAAAAAAAAGGGAAATTACCTGAAATAAAAAGGAAAAAATTGTGAAAAAAACCGGAGGAGCTTGCCAAAGATGAGGCCATTACGGCTCGCCTTTAAGTGTCCTCCTCGGGATAGCGTCATTTAAAGAACGAGGGTCAGCATAACGTAAAAAAATAAATAAATAAATAAAAAAGGGAAAAACCGGAAAAAAACCGAGAAAAATACCATGAAAAAAAACCGGAGGAGCTTGCAAAAGATGAGGCAATTACGGCTCGCCTTTAGGTGTCCTCCTCGGGATAGCGTCATTTAAAGAACTAGGGTCAGTACAACGTAAGAAAAAAAAAACCGAGAAAAACCTAGAAAAAACTGTGAGAAAAAAATCGGAGGAGCTTGCCAAAGATGAGGCCATTACGGCTCGCCTTTAGGTGTCCTCCTCGGGATAGCGTCATTTAAAGAACGAGGGTCAGCACAACGTAAAAAAAAACGGCAAAAAAACTGTTAAAAAAACCGGAGGAGCTTGCCAAAGATGAGGCCATTACGACTCGCATTTATATGTCCTCCTCGGGATAGCGTCATTTAAAGAACAAGTGTCAGCACAACGTAAGAAAAAAGAAAAAAATAGAGGAGCCTACCGAAGATGAGGCCGTTACGGCTCGCCTTTAAGTGTCCTCCTTGGGATAGCGTCATTTAAAGAACGAGGGTCATTACGGCTCGCCTTTAGGTGTCCTCCTCGGGATAGCATCATTTAAAGAACGAGGGTCAATACGGCTCGGCTTTAGGTGTCCTCCTCAGGATAGCGTTTTTTAAAGAACGAGTATCAACACAACGTAAAATAAAATAAAAAAAACCGGATGAGCCTGCCGAAGGTGAGGCCATTACGGCTCACCTTTAGGTGTCCTCCTCGGGATAGCGTCATTTAAAGAACGAGGGTCAGCACAACGTAAAAAAAAAAAAACTGGGAAAAAACCGAGAAAAAACTGTGAAAAAAAATCAGAGCTTGCCTAAGATGAGGCCATTACGGCTCGCCTTTAGGTGTCCTCCTCGGGATAGCGTCATTTAAAGAACGAGGGTCAGCACAACGTAAAAAAAAAAAAAGGGAAATTACCTGAAAAAAAAAGGAAAAAAAATGTGAAAAAAACCGGAGGAGCTTGCCAAAGATGAGGCCATTACGGCTCGCCTTTAGGTGTCCTCCTCGGGATAGCGTCATTTAAAGAACGAGGGTCAGCACTACGTAAAAAAAAACAAAAAAAAAAAACCGGAGGAGCCTGCCGAAGATGAGGCCATTACGGCTCGCCTTTAGGTGTCCTCCTCGAGATAGCCTCATTTAAAGAACAAGGTTCAGCACAACATAAAAAAAAGGGAAAAAACTGTGAAAAAATCCGGAGGAGCTTGCCAAAGATGAGGCCATTACGGCTCGCCTTTAGGTGTCCTCCTCGGGATAGCGTCATTTAAAGAACGAGGGTCAGCATTATGTAAAAAAAACAAAAAAAAAATCGTAGGAGCCTGCCGAAGATAAGGCCATTACGGCTCGCCTTTAGGTGTCCTCCTCGGGATAGCGTCATTTAAAGGACAAGGTTCAGCCCAACATAAAAAAAAGGGAAAAAAACTGTGAAAAAAACCGGAGGAGCTTGCCAAAGATGAGGCCATTACGGCTCGCCTTTAGGTGTCCTCCTCGGGATAGCGTCATTTAAAGAACGAGGGTCAGCACAACGTAAAAAAAAAAATACCGGGGGAGCCTACCGAAGATGAGGCCATTATGGCTCCCCTTTAGGTGTCCTCCTCGGGATAGCATCAATTAAAGAACGAGGGTCAGCACAACGTAAAAAAAAAAAAAACAGAGGAGCCTGCCGAAGATGAGGCCATTACGGCTCGCCTTTAGGTGTCCTCCTCGGGATAGCACAACAAAAAAAAACCGGAGGAACCTGCCGAAGATGAGGCAATTACATCTCGCCTTTAGGTTTCTCCTCGGGATAGCGTCATTTAAAGAACGAGGGTCAGCACAACGTAAAAAAAAAAGGCAAAAAAACTGTGAAAAAAACCGGAGGAGCTTGCCAAAGATGAGGCCATTACGGCTCGCCTTTATATGTCCTCCTCGGGATAGCGTCATTTAAAGAACAAGTGTCAGCACAACGTAAGAAAAAAGAAAAAAACAGAGGAGCCAACCAAAGATGAGGCCGTTACGGCTCGCCTTTAAGTGTCCTCCTTGGGATAGCGTCATTTAAAGAACGAGGGTCATTACGGCTCGCCTTTAGGTGTCCTCCTCGGGATAGCATCATTTAAAGAACGAGGGTCAATACGGCTCGGCTTTAGGTGTCCTCCTCAGGATAGCGTCTTTTAAAGAACGAGGATCAGCACAACGTAAAATAAAATAAAAAAAATCGGATGAGCCTGCCGAAGGTGAGGCCATTACGGCTCACCTTTAGGTGTCCTCCTCGGGATAGCGTCATTTAAAGAACGAGGGTCAGCACAACGTAAAAAAAAAAAACTGGGAAAAAATCGGAAAAAACAGAGAAAAAACTGTGAAAAAAAATCAGAGCTTGCCTAAGATGTGGCCATTACGGCTCGCCTTTAGGTGTCCTCCTCGGGATAGCGTCATTTAAAGAACGAGGGTCAGCACAACGTAAAAAAAAAAAAGGGAAATTACCTGAAAAAAAAAGGAAAAAAAAATGTGAAAAAAACCGGAGGAGCTTGCCAAAGATGAGGCCATTACAGCTCGCCTTTAAGTGTCCTCCTCGTGATAGCGTCATTTAAAGAACGAGGGTCAGCATAACGTAAAAAAATAAATAAATAATTAAAAAAGTGAAAAACCGGAAAAAAACCGAGAAAAAACCATGAAAAAAAACCGGAGGAGCTTCCCAAAGATGAGGCCATTACGGCTCGCCTTTAGGTGTCCTCCTCGGGATAGCGTCATTTAAAGAACGACGGTCAGCACAACGTAAAAAAAAAATCCGAGAAAAACCTAGAAAAAACTGTGAGAAAAAAATTGGAGGAGCTTGCCAAAGATGAGGCCATTACGGCTCGCCTTTAGGTGCCCTTCTCGGGATAGCGTCATTTAAAGAACGAAGGTCAGCATAACGTAAAAAAAAAAAACGGAGGGGCCTGCCGAAGATGAGACCATTACGGCTCGCCTTTAGGTGTCCTCCTCGGGATAGCACAACGAAAAAAAACTGGAGGAACCTGCCGAAGATGAGGCAATTACGGCTCGCCTTTAGGTTTCCTCCTCGGGATAGCGTCATTTAAAGAACTAGGGTCAGTACAACGTAAGAAAAAAAAACCGAGAAAAACCTAGAAAAAACTGTGAGAAAAAAATCGGAGGAGCTTGCCAAAGATGAGGCCATTACGGCTCGCCTTTAGGTGTCCTCCTCGGGATAGCGTCATTTAAAGAACCAGGGTCAGTACAACGTAAAAAAAACCGGGAAAAAACCTAGAAAAAACTGTGAGAAAAAACCGGAGGAGCTTGCCAAAGATGAGGCCATTACGGCTCGCCTTTAGGTGTCCTCCTCGGGATAGCGTCATTTAAAGAACGAGGGTCAGCACAACGTAAAAAAAAAAGGCAAAAAAACTGTGAAAAGAACCGGAGGAGCTTGCCGAAGGTGAGGCCATTACGGCTCACCTTTAGGTGTCCTCCTCGGGATAGCGTCATTTAAAGAACGAGGGTCAGCACAACGTAAAAAAAAAACACTGGGAAAAAACCGGAAAAAACCGAGAAAAAATTGTGAAAAAAAATCAGAGCTTGCCTAAGATGAGGACATTACGGCTCGCCTTTAGGTGTCCTCCTCGGGATAGCGTCATTTAAAGAACGAGGGTCAGCACAACGTAAAAAAAAAAAAAGGGAAATTACCTGAAAAAAAAAGGAAAAAAATGTGAAAAAAACCGGAGGAGCTTGCCAAAGATGAGGCCATTACGGCTCGCCTTTAGGTGTCCTCCTCGGGATAGCGTCATTTAAAGAACGAGGGTCAGCACTACGTAAAAAAAACAAAAAAAAAAAAAAACCGGAGGAGCCAGCCGAAGATGAGGCCATTACGGCTCGCCTTTAGGTGTCCTCCTCGGGATAGCGTCATTTAAAGGACAAGGTTCAGCCCAACATAAAAAAAAGGGAAAAAACTGTGAAAAAATCCGGAGGAGCTTGCCAAAGATGAGGCCATTACGGCTCGCCTTTAGGTGTCCTCCTCGGGATAGCGTCATTTAAAGAACGAGGGTCAGCACTATGTAAAAAAAACAAAAAAAAAATCGTAGGAGCCTGCCGAAGATGAGGCCATTACGGCTCGCCTTTAGGTGTCCTCCTCGGGATAGCGTCATTTAAAGGACAAGGTTCAGCCCAACATAAAAAAAAGGGAAAAAAACTGTGAAAAAAACCGGAGGAGCTTGCCAAAGATGAGGCCATTACGGCTCGCCTTTAGGTGTCCTCCTCGGGATAGCGTCATTTAAAGAACGAGGGTCAGCACAACGTAAAAAAAAAAAATACCGGGGGAGCCTACCGAAGATGAGGCCATTACGGCTCCCCTTTAGGTGTCCTCCTCGGGATAGCATCAATTAAAGAACGAGGGTCAGCACAACGTAAAAAAAAAAAAAACAGAGGAGCCTGCCGAAGATGAGGCCATTACGGCTCGCCTTTAGGTGTCCTCCTCGGGATAGCGTCAATTAAAGAACGAAGGTCAGCACAACGTAAAAAAAAAAAAAAACAGAGGAGCCTGCCGAAGATGAGACCATTACGGCTCGCCTTTAGGTGTCCTCCTCGGGATAGCACAACAAAAAAAAACCGGAGGAACCTGCCGAAGATGAGGCAATTACGGCTCGCCTTTAGGTTTCCTCCTCGGGATAGCGTCATTTAAAGAACTAGGGTCAGTACAACGTAAGAAAAAAAAAACCGAGAAAAACCTAGAAAAAACTGTGAGAAAAAACCGGAGGAGCTTGCCAAAGATGAGGCCATTACGGCTCGCCTTTAGGTGTCCTCCTCGGGATAGCGTCATTTAAAGAACCAGGGTCAGTACAACGTAAAAAAAAAACCGGGAAAAAACCTAGAAAAAACTGTGAGAAAAAACCGGAGGAGCTTGCCAAAGATGAGGCCATTACGGCTCGCCTTTAGGTGTCCTCCTCGGGATAGCGTCATTTAAAGAACGAGGGTCAGCACAACGTAAAAAAAAAAGGCAAAAAAACTGTGAAAAAAACCGGAGGAGCTTGCCAAAGATGAGGCCATTACGGCTCGCCTTTATATGTCCTTCTCGGGATAGCGTCATTTAAAGAACAAGTGTCAGCACAACGTAAGAAAAAAGAAAAAAACAGAGGAGCCTACCGAAGATGAGGCCGTTACGGCTCGCCTTTAAGTGTCCTCCTTGGGATAGCGTCATTTAAAGAACGAGGGTCATTACGGCTCGCCTTTAGGTGTCCTCCTCGGGATAGCATCATTTAAAGAACGAGGGTCAATACGGCTCGGCTTTAGGTGTCCTCCTCAGGATAGCGTCTTTTAAAGAACGAGGATCAGCACAACGTAAAATAAAATAAAAAAAACCGGATGAGCCTGCCGAAGGTGAGGCCATTACGGCTCACCTTTAGGTGTCCTCCTCGGGATAGCGTCATTTAAAGAACGAGGGTCAGCACAACGTAAAAAAAAAAAAAAAAAAAACTGGGAAAAAACCAGAAAAAACTGAGAAAAAACTGTGAAAAAAAATCAGAGCTTGCCTAAGATGAGGCCATTACGGCTCGCCTTTAGGTGTCCTCATCGGGATAGCGTCATTTAAAGAACGAGGGTCAGCACAACGTAAAAAAAAAAAAGGGAAATTACCTGAAAAAAAAGGAAAAAAAATGTGAAAAAAACCGGAGGAGCTTGCCAAAGATGAGGCCATTACGGCTCGCCTTTAAGTGTCCTCCTCGGGATAGCGTCATTTAAAGAACGAGGGTCAGCATAACGTAAAAAAATAAATAAAGAAATAAAAAAGGGAAAAACCGGAAAAAAACCGAGAAAAAAACCATGAAAAAAAACCGGAGGAGCTTGCC
This sequence comes from Arachis hypogaea, assembly GCF_003086295.3. NCBI lineage: Eukaryota > Viridiplantae > Streptophyta > Magnoliopsida > Fabales > Fabaceae > Arachis > Arachis hypogaea. Next base: position 323,466 of record NW_027255454.1, on the reverse strand, counting down.
AAAGATGAGGCCATTACGGCTCGCCTTTAGGTGTCCTCCTCGGGATAGCGTCATTTAAAGAATTAGGGTAAGTACAACGTAAGAAAAAAAAACCGAGAAAAACCTAGAAAAAACTGTGAGAAAAAAATCGGAGGAGCTTGCCAAAGATGAGGCCATTACGGCTCGCCTTTAGGTGTCCTCCTCGGGATAGCGTCATTTAAAGAACCAGGGTCAGTACAACGTAAAAAAAAAAACCGGGAAAAAAGCTAGAAAAAACTGTGAGAAAAAACCGGAGGAGCTTGCCAAAGATGAGGCCATTACGGCTCGCCTTTAGGTGTCCTCCTCGGGATAGCGTCATTTAAAGAACGAGGGTCAGCACAACGTAAAAAAAAAAAGGCAAAAAAACTGTGAAATAAACCGGAGGAACTTGCCAAAGATGAGGCCATTACGGCTCGCCTTTATATGTCCTCCTCGGGATAGCGTCATTTAAAGAACAAGTGTCAGCACAACGTAAGAAAAAAGAAAAAAACAGAGGAGCCTACCGAAGATGAGGCCGTTACGGCTCGCCTTTAAGTGTCCTCCTTGGGATAGCGTCATTTAAAGAACGAGGGTCATTACGGCTCGCCTTTAGGTGTCCTCCTCGGGATAGCATCATTTAAAGAACGAGGGTCAATACGGCTCGGCTTTAGGTGTCCTCCTCAGGATAGCGTCTTTTAAAGAACGAGGATCAGCACAACGTAAAATAAAATAAAAAACACCGGATGAGTCTGCCGAAGGTGAGGCCATTACGGCTCACCTTTAGGTGTCCTCCTCGGGATAGCGTCATTTAAAGAACGAGGGTCAGCACAACGTAAAAAAAAAAACCGAGAAAAAACTGTGAAAAAAAATCAGAGCTTGCCTAAGATGAGGCCATTACGGCTCGCCTTTAGGTGTCCTCCTCGGAATAGCGTCATTTAAAGAACGAGGGTCAGCACAACGTAAAAAAAAAAAAAAGGGAAATTACCTGAAAAAAAAAGGAAAAAAAATGTGAAAAAAACCGGAGGAGCTTGCCAAAGATGAGGCCATTACGGCTCGCCTTTAAGTGTCCTCCTCGGGATAGCGTCATTTAAAGAACGAGGGTCAGCATAACGTAAAAAAATAAATAAATAAATAAAAAAGGGAAAAACCGGAAAAAAACCGAGAAAAAAACCAATAAAAAAAACCGGAGGAGCTTGCCAAAGATGAGGCCATTACAGCTCTCCTTTAGGTGTCCTCCTCGGGATAGCGTCATTTAAAGAACTAGGGTCAGTAAAACGTAAGAAAAAAAAACCGAGAAAAACCTAGAAAAAACTGTGAGAAAAAAATCGGAGGAGCTTGCCAAAGATGAGGCCATTACGGCTCGCCTTTAGGTGTCCTCCTCGGGATCGCGTCATTTAAAGAACCAGGGTCAGTACAACGTAAAAAAAAAAAACCGGGAAAAAACCTAGAAAAAACTGTGAGAAAAAACCGGAGGAGCATGCCAAAGATGAGGCCATTACGGCTCGCCTTTATATGTCCTCCTCGGGATAGCGTCATTTAAAGAACAAGTGTCAGCACAACGTAAGAAAAAAGAAAAAAACAGAGGAGCCTACCGAAGATGAGGCCGTCACGGCTCGCCTTTAAGTGTCCTCCTTGGGATAGCGTCATTTAAAGAACAAGGGTCATTACGGCTCGGCTTTAGGTGTCCTCCTCAGGATAACGTCTTTTAAAGAACGAGGATCAGCACAACGTAAAATAAAATAAAAAAAATCGGATGAGCCTGCCGAAGGTGAGGCCATCACGGCTCACCTTTAGGTGTCCTCCTCGGGATAGCGTCATTTAAAGAACCAGGGTCAGCACAACGTAAAAAAAAAAAACTGGGAAAAAACCGGAAAAAACCGAGAAAAAACTGTGAAAAAAAATCAGAGCTTGCCTAAGATGAGGCCATTACGGCTCGCCTTTAGGTGTCCTCCTCGGGATAGCGTCATTTAAAGAACGAGGGTCAGCACAACGTAAAAAAAAAAAAAAGGGAAATTACCTGAAAAAAAAGGAAAAAAAAATGTGAAAAAAACCGGAGGAGCTTGCCAAAGATGAGGCCATTACGGCTCGCCTTTAAGTGTCCTCGTCGGGATAGCGTCATTTAAAGAACGAGGGTTAGCATAACGTAAAAAAATAAATAAATAAATAAAAAAGGGAAAAACCGGAAAAAAACCGAGAAAAAAACCATGAAAAAAAACCGGAGGAGCTTGCCAAAGATGAGGCCATTACGGCTCGCCTTTAGGTGTCCTCCTCGGGATAGCGTCATTTAAAGAACGAGGGTCAGCACAACGTAAAAAAAAAAAGGCAAAAAAACTGTGAAAAAAACCGGAGGAGCTTGCCAAAGATGAGGCCATTACGGCTCGCCTTTAAGTGTCCTCCTCGGGATAGCGTCATTTAAAGAACGAGGGTCAGCATAACGTAAAAAAATAAATAAATAAATAAAAAAGGGAAAAACCGGAAAAAAACCGAGAAAAAAACCAATAAAAAAACCGGAGGAGCTTGCCAAAGATGAGGCCATTACAGCTCGCCTTTAGGTGTCCTCCTCGGGATAGCGTCATTTAAAGAACTAGGGTCAGTACAACGTAAGAAAAAAAAACCGAGAAAAACCTAGAAAAAACTGTGAGAAAAAAATCGGAGGAGCTTGCCAAAGATGAGGCCATTACGGCTCGCCTTTAGGTGTCCTCCTCGGGATCGCGTCATTTAAAGAACCAGGGTCAGTACAACGTAAAAATAAAAAACCGGGAAAAAACCTAGAAAAAACTGTGAGAAAAAACCGGAGGAGCTTGCCAAAGATGAGGCCATTACGGCTCGCCTTTATATGTCCTCCTCGGGATAGCGTCATTTAAAGAACAAGTGTCAGCACAACGTAAGTAAAAAGAAAAAAACAGAGGAGCCTACCGAAGATGAGGCCGTTACGGCTCGCCTTTAAGTGTCCTCCTTGGGATAGCGTCATTTAAAGAACGAGGGTCATTACGGCTCGGCTTTAGGTGTCCTCCTCAGGATAGCGTCTTTTAAAGAACGAGGATCAGCACAACGTAAAATAAAATAAAAAAAACCGGATGAGCCTGCCGAAGGTGAGGCCATTACGGCTCACCTTTAGGTGTCCTCCTCGGGATAGCGTCATTAAAAGAACGAGGGTCAGCACAACGTAAAAAAAAAAAAAACTGGGAAAAAACCGGAAAAAACCGAGAAAAAACTGTGAAAAAAAATCAGAGCTTGCTTAAGATGAGGCCATTACGGCTCGCCTTTAGGTGTCCTCCTCGGGATAGCGTCATTTAAAGAACGAGGGTCAGCACAACGTAAAAAAAAAAAAAAGGGAAATTACCGGAAAAAAAAGGAAAAAAAAATGTGAAAAAAACTGGAGGAGCTTGCCACAGATGAGGCCATTACGGCTCGCCTTTAAGTGTCCTCCTCGGGATAGCGTCATTTAAAGAACGAGGGTTAGCATAACGTAAAAAAATAAATAAATAAATAAAAAAGGGAAAAACCGGAAAAAAACCGAGAAAAAAACCATGAAAAAAAACCGGAGGAGCTTGCCAAAGATGAGGCCATTACGGCTCGCCTTTAGGTGTCCTCCTCGGGATAGCGTCATTTAAAGAACGAGGGTCAGCACAACGTAAAAAAAAAAAGGCAAAAAAACTGTGAAAAAAACCGGAGGAGCTTGCCAAAGATGAGGCCATTACGGCTCGCCTTTATATGTCCTCCTCGGGATAGCGTCATTTAAAGAACAAGTGTCAGCACAACGTAAGAAAAAAGAAAAAAACAGAGGAGCCTACCGAAGATGAGGCCGTTACGGCTCGCCTTTAAGTGTCCTCCTCGGGATAGCGTCATTTAAAGAACGAGGGTCATTACGGCTCGCCTTTAGGTGTCCTCCTCGGGATAGCATCATTTAAAGAACGAGGGTCAATATGGCTCGGCTTTAGGTGTCCTCCTCAGGATAGCGTCATTTAAAGAACGAGGATCAGCACAACGTAAAATAAAATAAAAAAAACCGGATGAGCCTGCCGAAGATGAGGCCATTACGGCTCACCTTTAGGTGTCCTCCTCGGGATAGCGTCATTTAAAGAACGAGGGTCAGCACAACGTAAAAAAAAAAAAAAACTGGGAAAAAACCGGAAAAAACCGAGAAAAAACTGTGAAAAAAAATCAGAGCTTGCCCAAGATGAGGCCATTACGGCTCGCCTTTAGGTGTCCTCCTCGGGATAGCGTCATTTAAAGAACGAGGGTCAGCACAACGTAAAAAAAAAAAAGGGAAATTACCTGAAAAAAAAATGGAAAAAAAAATGTGAAAAAAACCGGACGAGTTTGCCAAAGATGAGGCCATTACGGCTCGCCTTTAAGTGTCCTCCTCGGGATAGCGTCATTTAAAGAACGAGGGTCAGCATAACGTAAAAAAATAAATAAATAAATAAAAAAGGGAAAAACCGGAAAAAACCGAGAAAAAAACCAATAAAAAAAACCGGAGGAGCTTGCCAAAGATGAGGCCATTACAGCTCGCCTTTAGGTGTCCTCCTCGGGATAGCGTCATTTAAAGAACTAGGGTCAGTACAACGTAAGAAAAAAAAACCGAGAAAAACCTAGAAAAAACTGTGAGAAAAAAATCGGAGGAGCTTGCCAAAGATGAGGCCATTACGGCTCGCCTTTAGGTGTCCTCCTCGGGATCGCGTCATTTAAAGAACCAGGGTCAGTACAACGTAAAAAAAAAAAACCGGGAAAAAACCTAGAAAAAACTGTGAGAAAAAACCGGAGGAGCTTGCCAAAGATGAGGCCATTACGGCTCGCCTTTATATGTCCTCCTCGGGATAGCGTCATTTAAAGAACAAGTGTCAGCACAACGTAAGAAAAAAGAAAAAAACAGAGGAGCCTACCGAAGATGAGGCCGTTACGGCTCGCCTTTAAGTGTCCTCCTTGGGATAGCGTCATTTAAAGAACGAGGGTCATTACGGCTCGGCTTTAGGTGTCCTCCTCAGGATAGCGTCTTTTAAAGAACGAGGATCAGCACAACGTAAAATAAAATAAAAAAAACCGGATGAGCCTGCCGAAGGTGAGGCCATTACGGCTCACCTTTAGGTGTCCTCCTCGGGATAGCGTCATTAAAAGAACGAGGGTCAGCACAACGTAAAAAAAAAAACTGGGAAAAAACCGGAAAAAACCGAGAAAAAACTGTGAAAAAAAATCAGAGCTTGCTTAAGATGAGGCCATTACGGCTCGCCTTTAGGTGTCCTCCTCGGGATAGCGTCATTTAAAGAACGAGGGTCAGCACAACGTAAAAAAAAAAAAAAGGGAAATTACCTGAAAAAAAAGGAAAAAAAATGTGAAAAAAACTGGAGGAGCTTGCCAAAGATGAGGCCATTACGGCTCGCCTTTAAGTGTCCTCCTCGGGATAGCGTCATTTAAAGAACGAGGGTTAGCATAACGTAAAAAAATAAATAAATAAATAAAAAAGGGAAAAACCGGAAAAAAACCGAGAAAAAAACCATGAAAAAAAACCGGAGGAGCTTGCCAAAGATGAGGCCATTACGGCTCGCCTTTAGGTGTCCTCCTCGGGATAGCGTCATTTAAAGAACGAGGGTCAGCACAACGTAAAAAAAAAAAGGCAAAAAAACTGTGAAAAAAACCGGAGGAGCTTGCCAAAGATGAGGCCATTACGGCTCGCCTTTATATGTCCTCCTCGGGATAGCGTCATTTAAAGAACAAGTGTCAGCACAACGTAAGAAAAAAGAAAAAAACAGAGGAGCCTACCAAAGATGAGGCCGTTACGGCTCGCCTTTAAGTGTCCTCCTCGGGATAGCGTCATTTAAAGAACGAGGGTCATTACGGCTCGCCTTTAGGTGTCCTCCTCGGGATAGCATCATTTAAAGAACGAGGGTCAATATGGCTCGGCTTTAGGTGTCCTCCTCAGGATAGCGTCATTTAAAGAACGAGGATCAGCACAACGTAAAATAAAATAAAAAAAACCGGATGAGCCTGCCGAAGATGAGGCCATTACGGCTCACCTTTAGGTGTCCTCCTCGGGATAGCGTCATTTAAAGAACGAGGGTCAGCACAACGTAAAAAAAAAAAAAAAACTGGGAAAAAACCGGAAAAAACCGAGAAAAAACTGTGAAAAAAAATCAGAGCTTGCCCAAGATGAGGCCATTACGGCTCGCCTTTAGGTGTCCTCCTCGGGATAGCGTCATTTAAAGAACGAGGGTCAGCACAACGTAAAAAAAAAAAAAGGGAAATTACCTGAAAAAAAAATGGAAAAAAAAATGTGAAAAAAACCGGACGAGTTTGCCAAAGATGAGGCCATTACGGCTCGCCTTTAAGTGTCCTCCTCGGGATAGCGTCATTTAAAGAACGAGGGTCAGCATAACGTAAAAAAATAAATAAATAAATAAATAAGCGAAAAACTGGAAAAAAACCGAGAAAAAAACCTTGAAAAAAAACCGGAGGAGCTTGCCAAAGATGAGGCCATTACGGCTCGCCTTTAGGTGTCCTCCTCGGGATAGCGTCATTTAAAGAACGAGGGTCAGCACAACGTAAAAAAAATCCGAGAAAAACCTAGAAAAAACTGTGAGAAAAAAATCGGAGGAGCTTGCCAAAGATGAGGCCATTACGGCTCGCCTTTAGGTGTCCTCCTCAGGATAGCGTCATTTAAAGAACGAAGGTCAGCACAACGTAAAAAAAAAAAAAAACAGAGGGGCCTGCCGAAGATGAGACCATTACGGCTCGCCTTTAGGTGTCCTCCTCGGGATAGCACAACGAAAAAAAAACCGGAGGAACCTGCCGAAGATGAGGCAATTACGGCTCGCCTTTAGGTTTCCTCCTCGGGATAGCATCATTTAAAGAACTAGGGTCAGTACGACGTAAGAAAAAAAAACCGAGAAAAACCTAGAAAAAACTGTGAGAAAAAAATCGGAGGAGCTTGCCAAAGATGAGGCCATTACGGCTTGCCTTTAGGTGTCCTCCTCGGGATAGCGTCATTTAAAGAACCAGGGTCAGTAAAACGTAAAAAAAAAAACCGGGAAAAAACCTAGAAAAAACTGTGCGAAAAAATCGGAGGAGCTTGCCAAAGATGAGGCCATTACGGCTCGCCTTTAGGTGTCCTCCTCGGGATAGCGTCATTTAAAGAACGAGGGTCAGCACAACGTAAAAAAAAAGGCAAAAAAACTATGAAAAAAACCGGAGGAGCTTGCCAAAGATGAGGCCATTACGGCTCGCCTTTATATGTCCTCCTCGGGATAGCGTCATTTAAAGAACAAGTGTCAGCACAACGAAAGAAAAAAGAAAAAAACAGAGGAGCCTACCGAAGATGAGGCCGTTACGGCTCGCCTTTAAGTGTCCTCCTTGGGATAGCGTCATTTAAAGAACGAGGGTCATTACGGCTCGCCTTTAGGTGTCCTCCTCGGGATAGCATCATTTAAAGAACGAGGGTCAATACGGCTCGGCTTTAGGTGTCCTCCTCAGGATAGCGTCTTTTAAAGAACGAGGATCAGCACAACGTAAAATAAAATAAAAAAAACCGGATGAGCCTGCCGAAGGTGAGGCCATTACGGCTCACCTTTAGGTGTCCTCCTCGGGATAGCGTCATTTAAAGAACGAGGGTCAGCACAACGTAAAAAAAAAAAGGGAAATTACCTGAAAAAAAAATGGAAAAAAAAATGTGAAAAAAACCGGACGAGTTTGCCAAAGATGAGGCCATTACGGCTCGCCTTTAAGTGTCCTCCTCGGGATAGCGTCATTTAAAGAACGAGGGTCAGCATAACGTAAAAAAATAAATAAATAAATAAAAAAGGGAAAAACCGGAAAAAAACCGAGAAAAAAACCAATAAAAAAAACCGGAGGAGCTTGCCAAAGATGAGGCCATTACAGCTCGCCTTTAGGTGTCCTCCTCGGGATAGCGTCATTTAAAGAACTAGGGTCAGTACAACGTAAGAAAAAAAAACCGAGAAAAACCTAGAAAAAACTGTGAGAAAAAAATCGGAGGAGCTTGCCAAAGATGAGGCCATTACGGCTCGCCTTTAGGTGTCCTCCTCGGGATCGCGTCATTTAAAGAACCAGGGTCAGTACAACGTAAAAAAAAAAAACCGGGAAAAAACCTAGAAAAAACTGTGAGAAAAAACCGGAGGAGCTTGCCAAAGATGAGGCCATTACGGCTCGCCTTTATATGTCCTCCTCGGGATAGCGTCATTTAAAGAACAAGTGTCAGCACAACGTAAGAAAAAAGAAAAAAACAGAGGAGCCTACCGAAGATGAGGCCGTTACGGCTCGCCTTTAAGTGTCCTCCTTGGGATAGCGTCATTTAAAGAACGAGGGTCATTACGGCTCGGCTTTAGGTGTCCTCCTCAGGATAGCGTCTTTTAAAGAACGAGGATCAGCACAACGTAAAATAAAATAAAAAAAACCGGATGAGCCTGCCGAAGGTGAGGCCATTACGGCTCACCTTTAGGTGTCCTCCTCGGGATAGCGTCATTAAAAGAACGAGGGTCAGCACAACGTAAAAAAAAAAAACTGGGAAAAAACCGGAAAAAACCGAGAAAAAACTGTGAAAAAAAATCAGAGCTTGCTTAAGATGAGGCCATTACGGCTCGCCTTTAGGTGTCCTCCTCGGGATAGCGTCATTTAAAGAACGAGGGTCAGCACAACGTAAAAAAAAAAAAAGGGAAATTACCTGAAAAAAAAGGAAAAAAAATGTGAAAAAAACTGGAGGAGCTTGCCAAAGATGAGGCCATTACGACTCGCCTTTAAGTGTCCTCCTCGGGATAGCGTCATTTAAAGAACGAGGGTTAGCATAACGTAAAAAAATAAATAAATAAATAAAAAAGGGAAAAACCGGAAAAAAACCGAGAAAAAAACCATGAAAAAAAACCGGAGGAGCTTGCCAAAGATGAGGCCATTACGGCTCGCCTTTAGGTGTCCTCCTCGGGATAGCGTCATTTAAAGAACGAGGGTCAGCACAACGTAAAAAAAAAAAGGCAAAAAAACTGTGAAAAAAACCGGAGGAGCTTGCCAAAGATGAGGCCATTACGGCTCGCCTTTATATGTCCTCCTCGGGATAGCGTCATTTAAAGAACAAGTGTCAGCACAACGTAAGAAAAAAGAAAAAAACAGAGGAGCCTACCAAAGATGAGGCCGTTACGGCTCGCCTTTAAGTGTCCTCCTCGGGATAGCGTCATTTAAAGAACGAGGGTCATTACGGCTCGCCTTTAGGTGTCCTCCTCGGGATAGCATCATTTAAAGAACGAGGGTCAATATGGCTCGGCTTTAGGTGTCCTCCTCAGGATAGCGTCATTTAAAGAACGAGGATCAGCACAACGTAAAATAAAATAAAAAAAACCGGATGAGCCTGCCGAAGATGAGGCCATTACGGCTCACCTTTAGGTGTCCTCCTCGGGATAGCGTCATTTAAAGAACGAGGGTCAGCACAACGTAAAAAAAAAAAAAACTGGGAAAAAACCGGAAAAAACCGAGAAAAAACTGTGAAAAAAAATCAGAGCTTGCCCAAGATGAGGCCATTACGGCTCGCCTTTAGGTGTCCTCCTCGGGATAGCGTCATTTAAAGAACGAGGGTCAGCACAACGTAAAAAAAAAAAAAGGGAAATTACCTGAAAAAAAAATGGAAAAAAAAATGTGAAAAAACCGGACGAGTTTGCCAAAGATGAGGCCATTACGGCTCGCCTTTAAGTGTCCTCCTCGGGATAGCGTCATTTAAAGAACGAGGGTCAGCATAACGTAAAAAAATAAATAAATAAATAAATAAGCGAAAAACTGGAAAAAAACCGAGAAAAAAACCTTGAAAAAAAACCGGAGGAGCTTGCCAAAGATGAGGCCATTACGGCTCGCCTTTAGGTGTCCTCCTCGGGATAGCGTCATTTAAAGAACGAGGGTCAGCACAACGTAAAAAAAATCCGAGAAAAACCTAGAAAAAACTGTGAGAAAAAAATCGGAGGAGCTTGCCAAAGATGAGGCCATTACGGCTCGCCTTTAGGTGTCCTCCTCAGGATAGCGTCATTTAAAGAACGAAGGTCAGCACAACGTAAAAAAAAAAAAAAAACAGAGGGGCCTGCCGAAGATGAGACCATTACGGCTCGCCTTTAGGTGTCCTCCTCGGGATAGCACAACGAAAAAAAAACCGGAGGAACCTGCCGAAGATGAGGCAATTACGGCTCGCCTTTAGGTTTCCTCCTCGGGATAGCATCATTTAAAGAACTAGGGTCAGTACGACGTAAGAAAAAAAAACCGAGAAAAACCTAGAAAAAACTGTGAGAAAAAAATCGGAGGAGCTTGCCAAAGATGAGGCCATTACGGCTTGCCTTTAGGTGTCCTCCTCGGGATAGCGTCATTTAAAGAACCAGGGTCAGTAAAACGTAAAAAAAAAAAACCGGGAAAAAACCTAGAAAAAACTGTGCGAAAAAATCGGAGGAGCTTGCCAAAGATGAGGCCATTACGGCTCGCCTTTAGGTGTCCTCCTCGGGATAGCGTCATTTAAAGAACGAGGGTCAGCACAACGTAAAAAAAAAGGCAAAAAAACTGTGAAAAAAACCGGAGGAGCTTGCCAAAGATGAGGCCATTACGGCTCGCCTTTATATGTCCTCCTCGGGATAGCGTCATTTAAAGAACAAGTGTCAGCACAACGAAAGAAAAAAGAAAAAAACAGAGGAGCCTACCGAAGATGAGGCCTTTACGGCTCGCCTTTAAGTGTCCTCCTTGGGATAGCGTCATTTAAAGAACGAGGGTCATTACGGCTCGCCTTTAGGTGTCCTCCTCGGGATAGCATCATTTAAAGAACGAGGGTCAATACGGCTCGGCTTTAGGTGTCCTCCTCAGGATAGCGTCTTTTAAAGAACGAGGATCAGCACAACGTAAAATAAAATAAAAAAAACCGGATGAGCCTGCCGAAGGTGAGGCCATTACGGCTCACCTTTAGGTGTCCTCCTCGGGATAGCGTCATTTAAAGAACGAGGGTCAGCACAACGTAAAAAAAAAAAATCGGGAAAAAACCGGAAAAAACCGAGAAAAAACTGTGAAGAAAAAATCATAGCTTGCCCAAGATGAGGCCATTACGGCTCGCCTTTAGGTGTCCTCCTCGGGATAGCGTCATTTAAAGAACGAGGGTCAGCACAACGTAAAAAAAAAAAATACCGGGGGAGCCTACCGAAAATGAGGCCATTACGGCTCCCCTTTAGGTGTCCTCCTCGGGATAGCATCAATTAAAGAACGAGGGTCAGCACAACGTAAAAAAAAAAAAACAGAGGAGCCTGCCGAAGATGAGGCCATTACGGCTCGCCTTTAGGTGTCCTCCTCGGGATAGCACAACAAAAAAAAACCGGAGGAACCTGCCGAAGATGAGGCAATTACATCTCGCCTTTAGGTTTCCTCCTCGGGATAGCGTCATTTAAAGAACGAGGGTCAGCACAACGTAAAAAAAAAAACCGAGAAAAAACCTAGAAAAAACTATGAGAAAAAATCGGAGGAGCTTGCCAAAGATGAGTCCATTACGGCTCGCCTTTAGGTGTCCTCCTCGTGATAGCGTCATTTAAAGAACCAGGATCAGCACAACGTCAAAAAAAAAAAAGGGTAAAAAAACTGTGAAAAAAACCGGAGGAGCTTGCTAAAGATGAGGCCATTACGGCTCGCCTTTAGGTGTCCTCCTCGGGATAGCGTCATTTAAAGAACGAGGGTCAGCACAAAATAAAAAAAAAAAAACAGAGGAGCCTGCCGAAGATGAGGTAATTACGGCTCGCCTTTAGGTTTCCTCCTCGGGATAGCGTCATTTAAAGAACTAGGGTCAGCACAACGTAAAAAAAAAAAATCGAGAAAAACCTAGAAAAAACTGTGAGAGAAAAATCGGAGGAGCTTGCCAAAGATGAGGCCATTACGGCTCGCCTTTAGGTGTCCTCCTCGGGATAGCGTCATTTAAAGAACCAGGGTCAGTACAACGTAAAAAAAAAAACTGGGAAAAAACCTAGAAAAAACTGTGAGAAAAAACCGGAGGAGCTTGCCAAAGATGAGGCCATTACGGCTCGCCTTTATATGTCCTCCTCGAGATAGCGTCATTTAAAGAACAAGTGTCAGCACAACGTAAGAAAAAAGAAAAAAACAGAGGAGCCTACCGAAGATGAGGCCGTTACGGCTCGCCTTTAAGTGTCCTCCTTGGGATAGCGTCATTTAAGGAACGAGGGTCATTACGGCTCGCCTTTAGGTGTCCTCCTCGGGATAGCATCATTTAAAGAACAAGGGTCAATACGGCTCGGCTTTAGGTGTCCTCCTCAGGATAGCGTCTTTTAAAGAACGAGGATCAGCACAACGTAAAATAAAATAAAAAAAACCGGATGAGCCTGCCGAAGGTGAGGCCATTACGGCTCACCTTTAGGTGTCCTCCTCGGGATAGCGTCATTTAAAGAACGAGGGTCAGCACAACGTAAAAAAAAAAAACTGGGAAAAAACCGGAAAACACCAAGAAAAAACTGTGAAAAAAAATCAGAGCTTGCCTAAGATGAGGCCATTACGGCTCGCCTTTAGGTGTCCTCCTCGGGATAGCGTCATTTAAAGAACGAGGGTCAGCACAACGTAAAAAAAAAAAAGGGAAATTACCTGAAAAAAAAAGGAAAAAAAATGTGAAAAAAACCGGAGGAGCTTGCCAAAGATGAGGCCATTACGGCTCTCCTTTAAGTGTCCTCCTCGGGATAGCGTCATTTAAAGAACGAGGGTCGGCATAACGTAAAAAATAAATAAATAAATAAAAAAGGGAAAAACCGGAAAAAAACCGAGAAAAATACCATGAAAAAAAACCGGAGGAGCTTGCAAAAGATGAGGCCAATTACGGCTCGCCTTTAGGTGTCCTCCTCAGGATAGCGTCATTTAAAGAACTAGGGTCAGTACAACGTAAGAAAAAAAACCGAGAAAAACCTAGAAAAAACTGTGAGAAAAAAATCGGAGGAGCTTGCCAAAGATGAGGCCATTACGGCTCGCCTTTAGGTGTCCTCCTCGGGATAGCGTCATTTAAAGAACCAGGGTCAGTACAACGTAAAAAAAAAAAAACCGGGAAAAACCCTAGAAAAAACTGTGAGAAAAAACCGGAGGAGCTTGCCAAAGATGAGGCCATTACGGCTCGCCTTTAGGTGTCCTCCTCGGGATAGCGTCATTTAAAGAACCAGGGTCAGTACAACGTAAAAAAAAAAACCGGGAAAAAACCTAGAAAAAACTGTGAGAAAAAACCGGAGGAGCTTGCCAAAGATGAGGCCATTACGGCTCGCCTTTAGGTGTCCTCCTCGTGATAGCGTCATTTAAAGAACGAGGGTCAGCACAACGTAAAAAAAAAAGGCAAAAAAACTGTGAAAAGAACCGGAGGAGCTTGCCAAAGATGAGGCCATTACGGCTCGCCTTTATATGTCCTCCTCGGGATAGCGTCATTTAAAGAACAAGTGTCAGCACAACGTAAGAAAAAAGAAAAAAACAGAGGAGCCTACCGAAGATGCGGCCGTTACGGCTCGCCTTTAAGTGTCCTCCTTGGGATAGCGTCATTTAAAGAACGAGGGTCATTACGGCTCGCCTTTAGGTGTCCTCCTCGGGATAGCATCTTTTAAAGAACGAGGGTCAATACGGCTCGGCTTTAGGGGTCCTCCTCAGGATAGCGTCTTTTAAAGAACGAGGATCAGCACAACGTAAAATAAAATAAAAAAAAACGGATGAGCCTGCCGAAGGTGAGGCCATTACGGCTCACCTTTAGGTGTCCTCCTCGAGATAGCGTCATTTAAAGAACGAGGGTCAGCACAACGTAAAAAAAAAACACTGGGAAAAAACCGGAAAAAACCGAGAAAAAATTGTGAAAAAAAATCAGAGCTTGCCTAAGATGAGGCCATTACGACTCGCCTTTAGGTGTCCTCCTCGGGATAGCGTCATTTAAAGAACGAGGGTCAGCACAACGTAAAAAAAAAAAAAAGGGAAATTACCTGAAAAAAAAGGAAAAAATGTGAATAAAACCGGAGGAGCTTGCCAAAGATGAGGCCATTACGGCTCGCCTTTAGGTGTCCTCCTCGGGATAGCGTCATTTAATGAACGAGGGTCAGCACTACGTAAAAAAAAACAAAAAAAAAAAAAACCGGAGGAGCCTGCCGAAGATGAGGCCATTACGGCTCGCCTTTAGGTGTCCTCCTCGAGATAGCCTCATTTAAAGAACAAGGTTCAGCACAACATAAAAAAAAAGGGAAAAAACTGTGAAAAAATCCGGAGGAGCTTGCCAAAGATGAGGCCATTACGGCTCGCCTTTAGGTGTTCTCCTCGGGATAGCGTCATTTAAAGAACGAGGGTCAGCACTATGTAAAAAAAACAAAAAAAAAATCGTAGGAGCCTGCCGAAGATGAGGCCATTACGGCTCGTCTTTAGGTGTCCTCCTCGGGATAGCGTCATTTAAAGGACAAGGTTCAGCCCAACATAAAAAAAAGGGAAAAAAACTGTGAAAAAAACCGGAGGAGCTTGCCAAAGATGAGGCCATTACGGCTCCCCTTTAGGTGTCCTCCTCGGGATAGCATCAATTAAAGAACGAGGGTCAGCACAACGTAAAAAAAAAAAAACAGAGGAGCCTGCCGAAGATGAGGCCATTACGGCTCGCCTTTAGGTGTCCTCCCCGGGATAGCACAACAAAAAAAAAACCGGAGGAACCTGCCGAAGATGAGGCAATTACAGCTCGCCTTTAGGTTTCCTCCTCGGGATAGCGTCATTTAAAGAACGAGGGTCAGCACAACGTAAAAAAAAAAAACCGAGAAAAAACCTAGAAAAAACTATGAGAAAAAAATCGGAGGAGCTTGCCAAAGATGAGTCCATTACGGCTCGCCTTTAGGTGTCCTCCTCGTGATAGCGTCATTTAAAGAACCAGGATCAGCACAACATCAAAAAAAAAAAGGGTAATAAAACTGTGAAAAAAACCGGAGGAGCTTGCTAAAGTTGAGGCCATTACGGCTCGCCTTTAGGTGTCCTCCTCGGGATAGCGTCATTTAAAGAACGAGGGTCAGCACAAAATAAAAAAAAAAAACCGGAGGAGCCTGCCGAAGATGAGGCCATTACGGCTCGCCTTTAGGTGTCCTCCTCGGGATAGCGTCAATTAAAGAACGAAGGTCAGCACAACGTAAAAAAAAAAAAACAGAGGAGCCTGCCGAAGATGAGACCATTACGGCTCGCCTTTAGGTGTCCTCCTCGGGATAGCACAACGAAAAAAAAACCGGAGGAACCTGCCGAAGATGAGGCAATTACGGCTCGCCTTTAGGTTTCCTCTTCGGGATAGCGTCATTTAAAGAACTAGGGACAGTACAACGTAAGAAAAAAAAAACCGAGAAAAACCTAGAAAAAACTGTGAGAAAAAAATCGGAGGAGCTTGCCAAAGATGAGGCCATTACGGCTCGCCTTTAGGTGTCCTCCTCGGGATAGCGTCATTTAAAGAACCAGGGTCAGTACAACGTAAAAAAAAAAACCGGGAAAAAACCTAGAAAAAACTGTGAGAAAAAATCGGAGGAGCTTGCCAAAGATGAGGCCATTACGGCTCGCCTTTAGGTGTCCTCCTCGTGATAGCGTCATTTAAAGAACGAGGGTCAGCACAACGTAAAAAAAAAGGCAAAAAAACTGTGAAAAAAACTGGAGGAGCTTGCCAAAGATGAGGCCATTACGGCTCGCCTTTATATGTCCTCCTCGGGATAGCGTCATTTAAAGAACAAGTGTCAGCACAACGTAAGAAAAAAGAAAAAAACAGAGGAGCCTACCGAAGATGAGGCCGTTACGGCTCGCCTTTAAGTGTCCTCCTTGGGATAGCGTCATTTAAAGAACGAGGGTCATTACGGCTCGCCTTTAGGTGTCCTCCTCGGGATAGCATCATTTAAAGAACGAGGGTCAATACGGCTCGGCTTTAGGTGTCCTCCTTAGGATAGCGTCTTTTAAAGAACGAGGATCAGCACAACGTAAAATAAAATAAAAAAAACCGGATGAGCCTGCCGAAGGTGAGGCCATTACGGCTCACCTTTAGGTGTCCTCCTCGGGATAGCGTCATTTAAAGAACGAGGGTCAGCACAACGTAAAAAAAAAAAAACTGGGAAAAAACCAGAAAAAACCGAGAAAAAACTGTGAAAAAAAATCAGAGCTTGCCTAAGATGAGGCCATTACGGCTCGCCTTTAGGTGTCCTCCTCGGGATAGCGTCATTTAAAGAACGAGGGTCAGCACAACGTAAAAAAAAAAAAAGAAGGGAAATTACCTGAAAAAAAAGGAAAAAAAATGTGAAAAAAATCGGAGGAGCTTGACAAAGATGAGGCCATTACGGCTCGCCTTTAAGTGTCCTCCTCGGGATAGCGTCATTTAAAGAACAAGGGTCAGCATAACGTAAAAAAATAAATAAATAAATAAAAAAGGGAAAAACCGGAAAAAAACCGAGAAAAAAACCATGAAAAAAAACCGGAGGAGCTTGCCAAAGATGAGGCCATTACGGCTCGCCTTTAGGTGTCCTCCTCGGGATAGCGTCATTTAAAGAACTAGGGTCAGTACAACGTAAGAAAAAAAAACCGAGAAAAACCTAGAAAAAACTGTGAGAAAAAAATCGGAGGAGCTTGCCAAAGATGAGGCCATTACGGCTCGCCTTTATATGTCCTCCTCGGGATAGTGTCATTTAAAGAACAAGTGTCAGCACAACGTAAGAAAAAAGAAAAAAACAGAGGAGCCTACCGAAGATGAGGCCGTTACGGCTCGCCTTTAAGTGTCCTCCTTGGGATAGCGTCATTTAAAGAACGAGGGTCATTACGGCTCGCCTTTAGGTGTCCTCCTCGGGATAGCATCATTTAAAGAACGAGGGTCAATACGGCTCGGCTTTAGGTGTCCTCCTTAGGATAGCGTCTTTTAAAGAACGAGGATCAGCACAACGTAAAATAAAATAAAAAAAACCGGATGAGCCTGCCGAAGGTGAGGCCATTACGGCTCACCTTTAGGTGTCCTCCTCGGGATAGCGTCATTTAAAGAACGAGGGTCAGCACAACGTAAAAAAAAAAAAAAAAACTGGGAAAAAACCGGAAAAAACCGAGAAAAAACTGTGAAAAAAAATCAGAGCTTGCCTAAGATGAGGCCATTACGGCTCGCCTTTAGGTGTCCTCCTCGGGATAGCGTCATTTAAAGAACGAGGGTCATTACGGCTCGCCTTTAGGTGTCCTCCTCGGGATAGCATCATTTAAAGAACGAGGGTCAATACGGCTCGCCTTTAGGTGTCCTCCTCAGGATAGCGTCTTTTAAAGAACGAGGATCAGCACAACGTAAAATAAAATAAAAAAACCGGATGAGCCTGCCGAAGGTGAGGCCATTACGGCTCACCTTTAGGTTTCCTCCTCGGGATAGCGTCATTTAAAGAACGAGGGTCAGCACAACGTAAAAAAAAAAAAACCGGGAAAAATCCAGAAAAAACCGAGAAAAAACTGTGAAGAAAAAATCAGAGCTTGCCCAAGATGAGGCCCTTACGGCTCGCCGTTAGGTGTCCTCCTCGGGATAGCGTCATTTAAAGAACGAGGGTCAGCACAACGTAAAAAAAAAAAATACCGGGGGAGCCTACCGAAAATGAGGCCATTACGGCTCCCCTTTAGGTGTCCTCCTCGGGATAGCATCAATTAAAGAACGAGGGTCAGCACAACGTAAAAAAAAAAAAACAGAGGAGCCTGCCGAAGATGAGGCCATTACGGCTCGCCTTTAGGTGTCCTCCTCGGGATAGCACAACAAAAAAAAACCGGAGGAACCTGCTGAAGATGAGGCAATTACATCTCGCCTTTAGGTTTCCTCCTCGGGATAGCGTCATTTAAAGAACGAGGGTCAGCACAACGTAAAAAAAAAAAACTGGGAAAAAACCAGAAAAAACCGAGAAAAAACTGTGAAAAAAAATCAGAGCTTGCCTAAGATGAGGCCATTACGGCTCGCCTTTAGGTGTCCTCCTCGGGATAGCGTCATTTAAAGAACGAGGGTCAGCACAACGTAAAAAAAAAAAAAGGGAAATTACCTGAAAAAAAAAGGAAAAAAAAAAGTGAAAAAAACCGGAGGAGCTTGCCAAAGATGAGGCCATTACGGCTCGCCTTTAAGTGTCCTCCTCGGGATAGCGTCATTTAAAGAACGAGGGTCAGCATAACGTAAAAAAATAAATAAATAAATAAATAAGGGAAAAACCGGAAAAAAACAGAGAAAAAAACCATGAAAAAAAACCGGAGGAGCTTGCCAAAGATGAGGCCATTACGGCTCGCCTTTAGGTGTCCTCCTCGGGATAGCGTCATTTAAAGAACTAGGGTCAGTACAACGTAAGAAAAAAAAACCGGGAAAAAAGCTAGAAAAAACTGTGAGAAAAAACCGGAGGAGCTTGCCAAAGATGAGGCCATTACGGCTCGCCTTTAGGTGTCCTCCTTGGGATAGCGTCATTTAAAGAACGAGGGTCAGCACAACGTAAAAAAAAAAGGCAAAAAAACTGTGAAAAAAACCGGAGGAGCTTGCCAAAGATGAGGGCATTACGGCTCGCCTTTATATGTCCTACTCGGGATAGCGTCATTTAAAGAACAAGTGTCAGCACAACGTAAGAAAAAAGAAAAAAACAGAGGAGCCTACCGAAGATGAGGCCGTTACGGCTCGCCTTTAAGTGTCCTCCTTGGGATAGCGTCATTTAAAGAACGAGGGTCATTACGGCTCGCCTTTAGGTGTCCTCCTCGGGATAGCATCATTTAAAGAACGAGGGTCAATACGGCTCGGCTTTAGGTGTCCTCCTCAGGATAGCGTCTTTTAAAGAACGAGGATCAGCACAACGTAAAATAAAATAAAAAAAACCGGATGAGCCTGCCGAAGGTGAGGCCATTACGGCTCACCTTTAGGTGTCCTCCTCGGGATAGCGTCATTTAAAGAACGAGGGTCAGCACAACGTAAAAAAAAAAACTGGGAAAAAACCGGAAAAAACCGAGAAAAAACTGTGAAAAAAAATCAGAGCTTGCCTAAGATGAGGCCATTACGGCTCGCCTTTAGGTGTCCTCCTCGGGATAGCGTCATTTAAAGAACGAGGGTCAGCACAACGTAAAAAAAAAAAAAAAAAGGGAAATTACCTGAAAAAAAAGGAAAAAAAAATGTTAAAAAAACCGGAGGAGTTTGCCAAAGATGAGGCCATTACGGCTTGCCTTTAAGTGTCCTCCTCGGGATAGCGTCATTTAAAGAACGAGGGTCAGCATAACGTAAAAAAATAAATAAATAAATAAATAAGGGAAAAACTGGAAAAAAACCGAGAAAAAAACCATGAAAAAAAACCGGAGGAGCTTGCCAAAGATGAGGCCATTACGGCTCGCCTTTAGGTGTCCTCCTCGGGATAGCATCATTTAAAGAACGAGGGTCAGCACAACGTAAAAAAATCCGAGAAAAACCTAGAAAAAACTGTGAGAAAAAAATCGGAGGAGCTTGCCAAAGATGAGGCCATTACGGCTCGCCTTTAGGTGTCCTCCTCGGGATAGCGTCATTTAAAGAACGAAGGTCAGCACAACGTAAAAAAAAAAAAAAAACAGAGGGGCCTGCCGAAGATGAGACCATTACGGCTCGCCTTTAGGTGTCATCCTCGGGATAGCACAACGAAAAAAAACCGGAGGAACCTGCCGAAGATGAGGCAATTACGGCTCGCCTTTAGGTTTCCTCCTCGGGATAGCGTCATTTAAAGAACTAGGGTCAGTACAACGTAAGAAAAAAAAACCGAGAAAAACCTAGAAAAAACTGTGAGAAAAAAATCGGAGGAGCTTGCCAAAGATGAGGCCATTACGGCTCGCCTTTAGGTGTCCTCCTCGGGATAGCGTCATTTAAAGAACGAGGGTCAGCACAACGTAAAAAAAAAAAAAAAGGGAAATTACCTGAAAAAAAAGGAAAAAAAATGTGAAAAAAACCGGAGGAGTTTGCCAAAGATGAGGCCATTACGGCTTGCCTTTAAGTGTCCTCCTCGGGATAGCGTCATTTAAAGAACGAGGGTCAGGATAACGTAAAAAAATAAATAAATAAATAAATAAGGGAAAAACTGGAAAAAAACCGAGAAAAAAACCATGAAAAAAAACCGGAGGAGCTTGCCAAAGATGAGGCCATTACGGCTCGCCTTTAGGTGTCCTCCTCGGGATAGCGTCATTTAAAGAACGAGGGTCAGCACAACGTAAAAAAAATCCGAGAAAAACCTAGAAAAAACTGTGAGAAAAAAATCGGAGGAGCTTGCCAAAGATGAGGCCATTACGGCTCGCCTTTAGGTGTCCTCCTCGGGATAGCGTCATTTAAAGAACGAAGGTCAGCACTGATAGTGTGGAAAACGATCCAACACAAAACTCACCGGCAAGTGGACCGGGTCGCATCAAGTAATAATAACTCACATGAGTGAGGTCGATCCCACAGGGATTGAAGGATTGAGCAATTTTAGTTTAGTGGTTGATTTAGTCAAGCGAATCAAGTATTGGTTGAGTGGTTTGTATTTGACAGAAACTAAATTGCTTGAAATGTAAAGGGAGAGGGGTAAATTGCAGGAAATTAAAGAGTAAAGAAAGTAAATAAGCTGAATCTTAAAGAACAACTAATGTAAATTGCAGAAACTTAGATTGCAAGAAATATAAATGACTGAATCTTAAAGTGCAAGAAATGTAAATTGCTTGAATTGTAAAAGGGATTGGGAGTTGGGATTGCAGAATTTAAACAAGACAGAAGTAAATTGCAACAAGCAAAAGAACTAAAGATGTATTGAAGTGTAATAGATCTCAAACAGGAAGATAAAAATGCTTGAAGAATGAAAACAGAGAATGACTTGTGCTTAATTTGCAGCAATTTAAAAGAGGTTGAAGATCTCAGGAGTGGAAGAGACTAGAGAACAAGTCTAGATCTCAAATCCTTCCTTGATCCAACAAGATTGATTGCAAAAGAAATAAAGAAAAGTAAAATTGCAGAAGTAAATTGCAGAGAGTAGAAGAAGAATAAGAGAAGATGCAGTAAACAGAATTGGAATTCAATTATGCAGTAAAATTAAACAAGAGATCTCAAGGTGAGATTGAAACAGAAGTTCTTCAATTCTCCACCCAAGATCAAAAGCAAGAAAATTAGAGAGTGCTCAAGCAAGAAACAAGAAGAAGAGAGATCAATTCTCCTTCTCAATTCTCTAAGATCTAAATTTAAAATAAAAGCTCAAAATGAAAATTCAAAGTAAAATCTCAAAGTGTGAAAAAAGGTAAAAAGGTGAAAGTTCCTAATTACATTAAACTAGCTCCTATTTATACACTTTCTATTCTTGGATTTTGGAATTTGGATGGGCTTTTGATTTGGTGAAGAAATGAATTAAATTGAATTTTTAGTGAATTTTGGCCCAAAATGCATCTCCCAGGGAAAGGTTCGGCTCTTGGCAAGAGCTTTGGCCAAGAGCTTTGCTTCCCTTTCTTGTTTTAGTGCGCACGGTCCTTCCCTTGTGACAAGAGAACAAAGCTCTTGGCAAGAGCTTCACTTGTCCTTGAGGTCCTTGGTTCAAATCTTGGGTGGAGCACTTGTGGAGCTAATTTTCTTGGCACAAGAGAAGTCCCCAAAGTCTTGCTTCTTTGAGGTCCCTGGTTCAAGCCTTGGTGAAGGAAAACAAGCTAATTTTCCTTGGCAAATAAGTGGCGCACAAGGCCTTGCTTCCTTGAGGGACTTGGTTCGAACCTTGGTGAGTGAAAACAAGCCAATTTTGGCTTGTTTTCCTTGTGAAGTAGCGCTGGCCCCCCTCCTCTTGGTCATGGGTTCAAGTCTTGGTGAGTGCATTAGTGAGCTTTTCTTCCTTGATTTTCTTCATGGCATGCACGAAAAAGCTCTTTGGCAAGAGCTTGGCTCTTGATTCCTTCTTCATGGCATGCACGAAAAAGCTCTTTGGCAAGAGCTTCAAAGCTCTTTGCCAAGAGCTTGGCTCTTGATTCTTTCTTCATATGTTCTTGATAAAGCTCTTTGGCAAGAGCTTCAAAGCTCTTTGCCAAGAGCTTGGCTCTTGATTCTTTGAAGTAAAGCTCTCCACAAGAGCTTTAAAGCTCTTGGCAAGAGCTTTGTGTCCTTGTTTCTTGAATGCACTTATGCTTTTCCTTCCTTAAGCCACGCTTTCTTTTCTTGTGCCACGCTTTCTTTCTTTGCTTAGATCATGCTCCTTAGGTTACGCTTTTCTTATTTTTTTCTTTTCTTCACCTATAAGTAATCAAAACAACCAATCAAAGTATCGCCAAATTCACAAGGTTTATAAATCAATAAAAATCAATTAAATTTAGCTCAAACCTCATGATTTAGCATCAATTAAATGGTGGTTGTTTGATTCAAAGAAGTTATGCATTTCCATTCCAAATTACTTACTTAGAATGCAAGAAAGTGCATAAAACCAAATAAAATCAAAGAAAAAGGCTAGTAAAACTAGGCTAAGATGACTTGTCATCAAGCACAACGTAAAAAAAAAAAAAAACAGAGGGGCCTGCCGAAGATGAGACCATTACGGCTCGCCTTTAGGTGTCATCCTTGGGATAGCACAACGAAAAAAAACTGGAGGAACCTGCCGAAGATGAGGCAATTACGACTCGCCTTTAGGTTTCCTCCTCGGGATAGCGTCATTTAAAGAACGAGGGTCAGCACAACGTAAAAAAAAAAGGCAATAGCGTCATTTAAAGAACAAGTGTCAGCACAACGTAAGAAAAAAGAAAAAAACAGAGGAGCCTACCGAAGATGAGGCCGTTACGGCTCGCCTTTATATGTCCTCCTCGCGATAGCGTCATTTAAAGAACAAGTGTCAGCACAACGTAAGAAAAAAGAAAAAAACAGAGGAGCCTACCGAAGATGAGGCCGTTACGGCTCGCCTTTAAGTGTCTTCCTTGGGATAGCGTCATTTAAAGAACGAGGGTCATTACGGCTCGCCTTTAGGTGTCCTCCTCGGGATAGCATCATTTAAAGAACGAGGGTCAATATGGCTCGGCTTTAGGTGTCCTCCTCAGGATAGCGTCTTTTAAAGAACGAGGATCAGCACAACGTAAAATAAAATAAAAAAAACCAGATGAGCCTGCCGAAGGTGAGGCCATTACGGCTCACCTTTAGGTGTCCTCCTCGGGATAGCGTCATTTAAAGAACGAGGGTCAGCACAACGTAAAAAAAAAAAAAATGGGAAAAAACCGGAAAAAACCGAGAAAAAACTGTGAAAAAAAATCAGAGCTTGCCTAAGATGAGGCCATTACGGCTCGCCTTTAGGTGTCCTCCTCGGGAAAGCGTCATTTAAAGAACGAGGGTCAGCACAACGTAAAAAAAAAAAAGGGAAATTACCTGAAAAAAAAGGAAAAAAAATGTGAAAAAAACCGGAGGAGTTTGCCAAAGATGAGGCCATTACGGCTTGCCTTTAAGTGTCCTCCTCGGGATAGCGTCATTTAAAGAACGAGGGTCAGCATAACGTAAAAAAATAAATAAATAAATAAATAAGGGAAAAACTGGAAAAAAACCGAGAAAAAAACCATGAAAAAAAACCGGAGGAGCTTGCCAAAGATGAGGCCATTACGGCTCGCCTTTAGGTGTCCTCCTCGGGATAGCGTCATTTAAAGAACGAGGGTCAGCACAACGTAAAAAAAAATCCGAGAAAAACCTAGAAAAAACTGTGAGAAAAAAATCGGAGGATCTTGCCAAAGATGAGGCCATTACGGCTCGCCTTTAGGTGTCATCCTCGGGATAGCACAACGGAAAAAAAACTGGAGGAACCTGCCGAAGATGAGGCAATTACGGCTCGCCTTTAGGTTTCCTCCTCGGGATAGCGTCATTTGAAGAACTAGGGTCAGTACAACGTAAGAAAAAAAAACCGAGAAAAACCTAGAAAAAACTGTGAGAAAAAAATCGGAGGAGCTTGCCAAAGATGAGGCCATTACGGCTCGCCTTTAGGTGTCCTCCTCGGGATAGCGTCATTTAAAGAACCAGGGTCAGTAAAACGTAAAAAAAAAAAACCGGGAAAAAACCTAGAAAAAACTGTGAGAAAAAATCGGAGGAGCTTGCCAAAGATGAGGCCATTACGGCTCGCCTTTAGGTGTCCTCCTCGGGATAGCGTTATTTAAAGAACGAGGGTCAGCACAACGTAAAAAAAAAGGCAAAAAAATGTGAAAAAAACCGGAGGAGCTTGCCAAAGATGAGGCCATTACGGCTCGCCTTTATATGTCCTCCTCGGGATTGCGTCATTTAAAGAAGAAGTGTCAGCACAACGTAAGAAAAAAGAAAAAAACAGAGGAGCCTACCGAAGATTAGGCCGTTACGGCTCGCCTTTAAGTGTCCTCCTCGGGATAGCGTCATTTAAAGAACGAGGGTCATTACGCCTCGCCTTTAGGTGTCCTCCTCGGGATAGCATCATTTAAAGAACGAGGGTCAATACGGCTCGGCTTTAGGTGTCCTCCTCAGGATAGCGTCTTTTAAAGAACGAGGATCAGCACAACGTAAAATAAAATAAAAAAAAACCGGATGAGCCTGCCGAAGGTGAGGCCATTACGGCTCACCTTTAGGTGTCCTCCTCGGGATAGCGTCATTTAAAGAACGAGGGTCAGCACAACGTAAAAAAAAAAAAAAACTGGGAAAAAACCGGAAAAAACCGAGAAAAAACTGTGAAAAAAATCAGAGCTTGCCCAAGATGAGGCCATTACGGCTCGCCTTTAGGTGTCCTCCTCGGGATAGCGTCATTTAAAGAACGAGGGTCAGCACAACGTAAAAAAAAAAAAAGGGAAATTACCTGAAAAAAAAAGGAAAAAAAAATGTGAAAAAAACCAGAGGAATTTGCCAAAGATGAGGCCATTACGGCTTGCCTTTAAGTGTCCCCCTCGGGATAGCGTCATTTAAAGAACGAGGGTCAGCATAACGTAAAAAAATAAATAAATAAATAAATAAGGGAAAAACTGGAAAAAAACCGAGAAAAAAACCATGAAAAAAAACCGGAGGAGCTTGCCAAAGATGAGGCCATTACGGCTCGCCTTTAGGTGTCCTCCTCGGGATAGCGTCATTTAAAGAACGAGGGTCAGCACAACGTAAAAAAAAATCCGAGAAAAACCTAGAAAAAACTGTGAGAAAAAAATCGGAGGAGCTTGCCAAAGATGAGGCCATTACGGCTCGCCTTTAGGTGTCCTCCTCGGGATAGCGTCATTTAAAGAACGAAGGTCAGCACAACGTAAAAAAAAAAAAAAAACAGAGGGGACTGCCGAAGATGAGACCATTACAGCTCGCCTTTAGGTGTCCTCCTCGGGATAGCACAACGAAAAAAAAACCGGAGGAACCTGCCGAAGATGAGGCAATTACGGCTCGCCTTTAGGTTTCCTCTTCGGGATAGCATCATTTAAAGAACTAGGGTCAGTACAACGTAAGAAAAAAAAAACCGAGAAAAACCTAGAAAAAACTGTGAGAAAAAAATCGGAGGAGCTTGCCAAAGATGAGGCCATTACGGCTCGCCTTTAGGTGTCCTCCTCGGGATAGCGTCATTTAAAGAACCAGGGTCAGTAAAACGTAAAAAAAAAACCGGGAAAAAACCTAGAAAAAACTGTGAGAAAAAATCGGAGGAGCTTGCCAAAGATGAGGCCATTACGGCTCGCCTTTAGGTGTCCTCCTCGGGATAGCGTCATTTAAAGAACGAGGGTCAGCACAACGTAAAAAAAAAGGCAAAAAAACTGTGAAAAAAACCGGAGGAGCTTGCCAAAGATGAGGCCATTACGGCTCGCCTTTATATGTCCTCCTCGGGATAGCGTCATTTAAAGAATAAGTGTCAGCAAAACGTAAGAAAAAAGAAAAAAACAGAGGAGCCTACCGAAGATGAGGCCGTTACGGCTCGCCTTTAAGTGTCCTCCTCGGGATAGCGTCATTTAAAGAACGAGGGTCATTACGGCTCGCCTTTAGGTGTCCTCCTCGGGATAGCATCATTTAAAGAACGAGGGTCAATACGGCTCGGCTTTAGGTGTCCTCCTCAGGATAGCGTCTTTTAAAGAACGAGGATCAGCACAACGTAAAATAAAATAAAAAAAACCGGATGAGCCTGCCGAAGGTGAGGCCATTACGGCTCACCTTTAGGTGTCCTCCTCGGGATAGCGTCATTTAAAGAACGAGGGTCAGCACAACGTAAAAAAAAAAAAACTGGGAAAAAACCGAGAAAAAACTGTGAAAAAAAATCAGAGCTTGCCCAAGATGAGGCCATTACAGCTCGCCTTTACGTTTCCTCCTCGGGATAGCGTCATTTAAAGAACGAGGATCAGCACAACGTAAAAAAAAAAAAAGGGAAATTACCTGAAGAAAAAAAGGAAAAAAAAATGTGAAAAAAACCGGAGGAGCTTGCCAAAGATGAGGCCATTACGGCTCGCCTTTA
The DNA here is from genome assembly GCF_003086295.3 of Arachis hypogaea. Lineage (NCBI taxonomy): Eukaryota > Viridiplantae > Streptophyta > Magnoliopsida > Fabales > Fabaceae > Arachis > Arachis hypogaea. The sequence continues at coordinate 297,115 of NW_027255454.1, read as the reverse complement.
AGTATTCTCCTCGGGATAGCGTCATTTAAAGAACGAGGGTCAGCATAACGTAAAAAAATAAATAAATAAATAAATAAGGGAAAAACCGGAAAAAAAACCGAGAAAAAAACCATGAAAAAAAACCGGAGGAGCTTGCCAAAGATGAGGCCATTACGGCTCGCCTTTATATGTCCTCCTCGGGATAGCGTCATTTAAAGAATAAGTGTCAGCACAACGTAAGAAAAAAGAAAAAAACAGAGGAGCCTACCGAAGATGAGGCCGTTACGGCTCGCCTTTAAGTGACCTCCTCGGGATAGCGTCATTTAAAGAACGAGGGTCCTTACGGCTCGCCTTTAGGTGTCCTCCTCGGGATAGCATCATTTAAAGAACGAGGGTCAATACGGCTCGGCTTTAGGTGTCCTCCTCAGGATAGCGTCTTTTAAAGAACGAGGATCAGCACAACGTACAATAAAATAAAAAAAACCGGATGAGCCTGCCGAAGGTGAGGCCATTACGGCTCACCTTTAGGTGTCCTCCTCGGGATAGCGTCATTTAAAGAACGAGGGTCAGCACAACGGAAAAAAAAAAAGGGAAATTACCTGAAGAAAAAAAAGGAAAAAAAATGTGAAAAAAACCGGAGGAGCTTGCCAAAGATGAGGCCATTACGGCTCGCCTTTAAGTGTTCTCCTCGGGATAGCGTCATTTAAAGAACGATGGTCAGCATAACGTAAAAAATAAATAAATAAATAAATAAGGGAAAAACCGGAAAAAAAACCGAGAAAAAATCCATGAAAAAAAACCGGAGGAACTTGCCAAAGATGAGGCCATTACGGCTCGCCTTTAGGTGTCCTCCTCGGGATAGCGTCATTTAAAGAACGAGGGTCAGCACAACGTAAAAAAAAAAATCGGAGGAGCTTGCCGAAGATGAGGCCATTACGGCTCGCCTTTAGGTGTCCTCTTCGAGATAGCGTCATTTAAAGAACAAGGTTCAGCACAACATAAAAAAAAAGGGAAAAAACTGTGAAAAAATCCGGAGGAGCTTGCCAAAGATGAGGCCATTACGGCTCGCCTTTAGGTGTCCTCCTCGGGATAGCGTCATTTAAAGAACGAGGGTCAGCACTATGTAAAAAAAAACAAAAATAAAACTGTAGGAGCCTGCCGAAGATGAGGCCATTACGGCTCGCCTTTAGGTTTCCTCCTCGGGATAGAGTCATTTAATGAACGAGGGTCAGTACAACGTAAAAAAAAAAAAACCGAGAAAAAACCTAGAAAAAACTATGAGAAAAAAATCGGAGGAGCTTGCCAAAGATGAGTCCATTACGGCTCTCCTTTAGGTTTCCTCCTCGTGATAGCATCATTTAAAGAACCAGGGTCAGCACAACGTAAATAAAAAAGGGTAAAAAAACTGTGAAAAAAACCGGAGGAGCTTGCTAAAGATGAGGCCATTACGGCTCGCCTTTAGGTGTCCTCCTCGGGATAGCGTCATTTAAAGAACGAGGGTCAGCACAACGTAAAAAAAAAAAAAAACCGGAGGAGCCTGCCGAAGATGATGCCATTACGGCTTGCCTTTAGGTGTCCTCCTCGGGATAGCGTCAATTAAAGAACGAAGGTCAGCACAACGTAAAAAAAAAAAAACAGAGGAGCCTGCCGAAGATGAGGCCATTACGGCTCGCCTTTAGGTGTCCTCCTCGGGATAGCACAACGAAAAAAAAACCGGAGGAACCTGCCGAAGATGAGGCAATTACGGCTCGCCTTTAGGTTTCCTCCTAAGGATAGCGTCATTTAAAGAACTAGGGTCAGTACAACGTAAGAAAAAAAAACCGAGAATAAAGCTAGAAAAAACTGTGAGAAAAAAATCGGAGGAGCTTGCCAAAGATGAGGCCATTACGGCTCGCCTTTAGATGTCCTCCTCGGGATAGCGTCATTTAAAGAACGAGGGTTAGCACAACGTAAAAAAAAAAAGCAAAAAAACTGTGAAAAAAACGGAGGAGCTTGCCAAAGATGAGGCCATTACGGCTCGCCTTTATATGTCCTCCTCGGGATAGCGTCATTTAAAGAACAAGTGTCAGCACAACGAAAGAAAAAAGAAAAAAACAGAGGAGCCTACCGAAGATGAGGCCGTTACGGCTCGCCTTTAAGTGTCCTCCTCGGGATAGCGTCATTTAAAGAACGAGGGTCATTACGGCTCGCCTTTAGGTGTCCTCCTCGGGATAGCATCATTTAAAGAACGAGGGTCAATACGGCTCGGCTTTAGGCGTCCTCCTCAGGATAGCGTCTTTTAAAGAACGAGGATCAGCACAACGTAAAATAAAATAAAAAAAACCGGATGAGCCTGCCGAAGGTGAGGCCATTACGGCTCACCTTTAGGTGTCCTCCTCGGGATAGCGTCATTTAAAGAACGAGGGTCAGCACAACGTAAAAAAAAAAACTAGGAAAAAACCGGAAAAAACCGAGAAAAAACTGTGAAAAAAAATCAGAGCTTACCCAAGATGAGGCCATTACGGCTCGCCTTTAGGTGTCCTCCTTGGGATAGCATCATTTAAAGAACGAGTGTCACCACAACGTAAAAAAAAAAAGTGAAATTACCTGAAAAAAAAAAGGAAAAAAATGTGAAAAAAACCGGAGGAGCTTGCCAAAGATGAGGCCATTACGGCTCGCCTTTAAGTGTCCTCCTCGGGATAGCGTCATTTAAAGAACGAGGGTCAGCATAACGTAAAAAAATAAATAAATAAATAAATAAGGGAAAAACCGGAAAAAAACCGAGAAAAAAACCATGAAAAAAAACCGGAGGAGCTTGCCAAAGATGAGGCCATTACGGCTTGCCTTTAGGTGTCCTCCTCGGGATAGCGTCATTTAAAGAACGAGGGTCAGCACAACGTAAAAAAAACAAAAACCGGAGGAGCCGGCCGAAAATGACGCCATTACGGCTCGCCTTTAGGTGTCCTCCTCGGGATAGCGTCAATTAAAGAACGAGGGTCAGCACAACGTAAAAAAAAAATAGAGGAGCCTGCCGAAGATGAGGCCATTACGGCTCGCCTTTAGGTGTCCTCCTCGGGATAGCGTCATTTAAAGAACAAGGTTCAGCACTACATAAAAAAAAACGGAAAAAAACTGTGAAAAAAACCAGAGGAGCTTGCCAAAGATGAGGCCACTACGGCTCGCCTTTAGGTGTCCTCCTCGGGATAGCGTCATTTAAAGAACGAGGGTCAGCACAACGTAAAAAAAAAATACCTGGGGAGCCTACCGATGATGAGGCCATTACGGCTCGCCTTTAGGTGTACTCCTCGGGATAGCATCAATTAAAGAACGAGGGTCAGCACAACGTAAAAAAAAAAAAACAGAGGAGCCTGCCGAAGATGAGGCCATTACGGCTCGCCTTTAGGTGTCCTCCTCGGGATAGCAAAACGAAAAAAAAAACCGGAGGAACCTGCCGAAGATGAGGCAATTACGGCTCGCCTTTAGGTTTCCTCCTCGGGATAGCGTCACTTAAAGAATGAGGGTCAGTACAACGTAAAAAAAAACCGAAAAAAACCTAGAAAAAATTGTCAGAAAAAAATCGGAGGAGCTTGCCAATGATGAGGCCATAACGGCTCGCCTTTAGGTGTCCTCCTCGTGATAGCGTCATTTAAAGAACCAGGGTCAGCACAACGTAAATAAAAAAAAAAAATGGGGTAAAAAAATTGTGAAAAAAACCAGAGGAGCTTGCTAAAGATAAGACCATTACGGCTCTCCTTTAGGTGTCCTCCTCGGGATAGCGTCATTTAAAGAACGAGGGTCAGCACAACGTAAAAAAACAAAAACCGGAGGAGCTTGCCAAAGATAAGGCCATTACGGCTCGCCTTTAGGTGTCCTCCTCGGGATAGCGTCATTTAAAGAACGAGGGTCAGCACAACGTAAAGAAAAATACCGGGGGAGCCTACCGATGATGAGCCCATTACGGCTCGCCTTTAGGTGTCCTCCTCGGGATAGCATCAATTTATGAACAAGGGTAAGCACAACGTAAAAAAAAAAAATAGAGGAGCCTGCCGAAGATGAGGCCATTACGGCTCGCCTTTAGGTTTCCTCCTCGGGATAGCGTCATTTAAAGAACGAGGGTCAGTACAACGTAAAAAAAAAAACCGAAAAACCTAGAAAAAACTGTGAGAAAAAAATCGGAGGAGCTTGCTAAAGATGAGGCCATCACGGCTCGCCTTTAGGTGTCCTCCTCGGGATTGCGTCATTTAAAGAACGAGGGATAGCACAACGTAAAAAAAAAAAACCGGTGGAGCCTGCCGAAGATGAGGCCATTACGGCTCGCCTTTAGGTGTCCTCCTTGGGATAGCGTCAATTAAAGAACGAGGGTCAGCACAACGTAAAAAAAAAAAACAGAGGAGCCTGTGGAAGATGAGGCCATTACGGCTCGCCTTTAGGTGTCCTCCTCGGGATAGCACAACGAAAAAAAACCGGAGGAACCTGCCGAAGATGAGGCAATTACGGCTCGCCTTTAGGTTTCCTCCTCGGGATAACGTCATTTAAAGAACTAGGGTCAGTACAACGTAAGAAAAAAAAAACTAGAAAAAACTGTGAGAAAAAAATCGGAGGAGCTTGCCAAAGATGAGGCCATTACGGCTCGCCTTTAGGTGTCCTCCTCGGGATAGCGTCATTTAAAGAACCAGGGTCAGCACAACGTAAAAAAAAAAAAAAGAACGGGAAAAAAACTGTGAAAAAAACCGGAGGAGCTTGCCAAAGATGAGGCCATTACGGCTCGCCTTTAGGTGTCCTCCTCGGGATAGCGTCATTTAAAGAACGAGGGTCAGCACAATGTAAAAAAAAAATACTGGGGGAGCCTACCGATGATGAGGCCATTACGGCTCGCCTTTAGGTGTCCTCCTCGGGATAGCATCAATTAAAGAACGAGGGTCAGCACAACGTAAAAAAAAAAAAACAGAGGAGCCTGCCGAAGATGAGGCCATTACGGCTCGCCTTTAGGTGTCCTCCTCGGGATAGCACAACGAAAAAAAAAACTGGAGGAACCTGCCGAAGATGAGGCCATTACGGCTCGCCTTTAGGTTTCCTCCTCCGGATAGCGTCATTTAAAGAACGAGGGTCAGTACAACGTAAAAAAAAAAAACCGAAAAAAACCTAGAAAAAACTGTGAGAAAAAAACCGGAGGAGCTTGCCAAGGATGAGGCCATCATGGCTCGCCTTTAGGTGTCCTCCTCGGGATAGCGTCATATAAAGAACGAGGGTCAGCACAACGTAAAAAAAAATACCGGGGGAGCCTACCGATGATGAGGCCATTACGGCTCGCCTTTAGGTGTCCTCCTCGGGATAGCATTAATTAAAGAACGAGGGTCAGCACAACGTAAAAAAAAAAAATAGAGGAGCCTGCCGAAGATGAGGCCATTACGGCTCGCCTTTAGGTGTCCTCCTCGGGATAGCACAACGAAAAAAAATCCGGAGGAACCTGCCGAAGATGAGGCAATTACGGCTCGCCTTTAGGTTTCCTCCTCGGGATAGCGTCATTTAAAGAACGAGGGATAGCACAACGTAAAAAAAAAAAAACCGGAGGAGCCTGCCGAAGATGAGGCCATTACGGCTCGCCTTTAGGTGTCCTCCTTGGGATAGCGTCAATTAAAGAACGAGGGTCAGCACAACGTAAAAAAAAAAAAAAACAGAGGAGCCTGTGGAAGATGAGGCCATTACGGCTCGCCTTTAGGTGTCCTCCTCGGGATAGCACAACGAAAAAAAAACAGGAGGAACCTGCCGAAGATGAGGCAATTACGGCTCGCCTTTAGGTTTCCTCCTCGGGATAACATCATTTAAAGAACTAGGGTCAGTACAACGTAAAAAAAAAACGAAAAAAACCTAGAAAAAGCTATGAGAAAAAAATCGGAGGAGCTTGCCAAAGATGAGGCCATTACGGCTCGCCTTTAGGTGTCCTCCTCGGGATAGCGTCATTTAAAGAACCAGGGTCAGCACAACGTAAAAAAAAAAAAAAAAGAACGGGAAAAAAACTGTGAAAAAAACCGGAGGAGCTTGCCAAAGATGAGGCCATTACGGCTCGCCTTTAGGTGTCCTCCTCGGGATAGCGTCATTTAAAGAACGAGGGTCAGCACAATGTAAAAAAAAAATACCGGGGGAGCCTACCGATGATGAGGCCATTACGGCTCGCCTTTAGGTGTCCTCCTCGGGATAGCATCAATTAAAGAACGAGGGTCAGCACAACGTAAAAAAAAAAAAACAGAGGAGCCTGCCGAAGATGAGGCCATTACGGCTCGCCTTTAGGTGTCCTCCTCGGGATAGCACAAAGAAAAAAAAAACCGGAGGAACCTGCCGAAGATGAGGCCATTACGGCTCGCCTTTAGGTTTCTTCCTCGGGATAGCGTCATTTAAAGAACGAGGGTCAGTACAACGTAAAAAAAAAAACCGAAAAAAACCTAGAAAAAACTGTGAGAAAAAAACCGGAGGAGCTTGCCAAAGATGAGGCCATCACGGCTCGCCTTTAGGTGTCCTCCTCGGGATAGCGTCATAGAAAGAACGAGGGTCAGCACAACGTAAAAAAAAATACCGGGGGAGCCTACCGATGATGAGCCCATTACGGCTCGCCTTTAGGTGTCCTCCTCGGGATAGCATTAATTAAAGAACGAGGGTCAGCACAACGTAAAAAAAAAAAATAGAGGAGCCTGCCGAAGATGAGGCCATTACGGCTCGCCCTTAGGTGTCCTCCTCGGGATAGCACAACGAAAAAAAAACCGGAGGAACCTGCCGAAGATGAGGCAATTACGGCTCGCCTTTAGGTTTCCTCCTCGGGATAGCGTCATTTAAAGAACGAGGGATAGCACAACGTAAAAAAAAAAAAACCGGAGGAGCCTGCCGAAGATGAGGCCATTACGGCTCGCCTTTAGGTGTCCTCCTTGGGATAGCGTCAATTAAAGAACGAGGGTCAGCACAACGTAAAAAAAAAAAAAAAACAAAGGAGCCTGTGGAAGATGAGGCCATTACGGCTCGCCTTTAGGTGTCCTCCTCGGGATAGCACAACGAAAAAAAAAACAGGAGGAACCTGCCGAAGATGAGGCAATTACGGCTCGCCTTTAGGTTTCCTCCTCGGGATAACATCATTTAAAGAACTAGGGTCAGTACAACGTAAAAAAAAAACGAAAAAAACCTAGAAAAAACTATGAGAAAAAAACCGGAGGAGCTTGCCAAAGATGAGGCTATTACGGCTCGCCTTTAGGTGTCCTCCTCGTGATAGCGTCATTTAAAGAACCAAGGTCAGCACAACGTAAATAAAAAAATAAATAAATAAACGGGTTAACAAAACTGTGAAAAAAACCGGAGGAGCTTGCTAAAGATAAGGCCATTACGGCTCGCCTTTAGGTGTCCTCCTCGGGATAGCGTCATTTAAAGAACGAGGGTCAGCACAACGTAAAAAAAAAAAAACCGGAGGAGCCGGCCGAAGATGACGCCATTACGGCTCGCCTTTAGGTGTCCTCCTCGGGATAGTGTCAATTAAAGAACGAGGGTCAGCACAACGTAAAAAAAAAAATAGAGGAGCCTGCCGAAGATGAGGCCATTACGGCTCGCCTTTAGGTGTCCTCCTCGGGATAGCGTCATTTAAAGAACAAGATTCAGCACCACATAAAAAAAAAACGGAAAAAAACTGTGAAAAAAACCGGAGGAGCTTGCCAAAGATGAGGCCATTACGGCTCGCCTTTAGGTGTCCTCCTCGGGATAGCGTCATTTAAAGAACGAGGGTCAGCACAACGTAAAAAAAAATACCGGGGGAGCCTACCGATGATGAGGCCATTACGGCTCGCCTTTAGGTGTCCTCCTCGGGATAGCATCAATTAAAGAACGAGGGTCAGCACAACATAAAAAAAAAAAAAAAACAGAGGAGCCTGCCGAAGATGAGGCCATTACGGCTCGCCTTTAGGTGTCCTCCTCGGGATAGCACAACGAAAAAAAACCGGAGGAACCTGCCGAAGATGAGCCAATTACGGCTCGCCTTTAGGTTTCCTCCTCGGGATAGCGTCATTTAAAGAATGAGGGTCAGTACAACGTAAAAAAAAAACCGAAAAAAACCTAGAAAAAACCGTCAGAAAGAAATCGGAGGAGCTTGCCAATGATGAGGCCATAACGGCTCGCCTTTAGGTGTCCTCCTCGTGATAGCGTCATTTAAAGAACCAGGGTCAACACAACGTAAATAAAAAAAAAAAAACGGGGTAAAAAAACTGTGAAAAAAACCAGAGGAGCTTGCTAAAGATAAGGCCATTACGGCTCGCCTTTAGGTGTCCTCCTCGGGATAGCGTCATTTAAAGAACGAGGGTCAGCACAACGTAAAAAAAAAAAAACCGGAAGAGCCGGCCGAAGATGAGGCCATTACGGCTCGCCTTTAGGTGTCCTCCTCGGGATAGCGTCAATTAAAGAACGAGGGTCAGCACAACGTAAAAAAAAAAATAGAGGAGCCTGCCAAAGATGAGGACATTACGGCTCGCCTTTAGGTGTCCTCCTCGGGATAGCGTCATTTAAAGAACGAGGGATAGCACAACGTAAAAAAAAAAAAAACCGGAGGAGCCTACCGAAGATGAGGCCATTACGGCTCGCCTTTAGGTGTCCTCCTTGAGATAGCGTCAATTAAAGAACGAGTGTCAGCACAACGTAAAAAAAAAAAAACAGAGGAGCCTGTGGAAGATGAGGCCATTACGTCTCGCCTTTAGGTGTCCTCCTCGGGATAGCACAACGAAAAAAAAACCGGAGGAACCTGCCGAAGATGAGGCAATTACGGCTCGCCTTTAGGTTTCCTCCTCGGGATAACGTCATTTAAAGAACTAGGGTCAGTACAACGTAAGAAAAAAAAAACCTAGAAAAAACTGTGAGAAAAAACCGGAGGAGCTTGCCAAAGATGAGGCCATTACGGCTCACCTTTAGGTGTCCTCCTCGGGATAGCGTCATTTAAAGAACGAGGGTCAGCACAACGTAAAAAAAAAATACCGGGGGAGCCTACCGATGATGAGGCCATTACGGCTTTCCTTTAGGTGTCCTCCTCGGGATAGCACAACGAAAAAAAAAACCGGAGGAACCTGCCGAAGATGAGGCAATTACGGCTCGCCCTTAGGTTTCCTCCTCGGGATAGCGTCATTTAAAGAATGACGGTCAGTACAATGTAAAAAAAAAAACCGAAAAAAACCTAGAAAAAACTGTCAGAAAAAAATCGGAGGAGCTTGCTAATGATGAGGCTATAACGGCTCGCCTTTAGGTGTCCTCCTCGTGATAGCGTCATTTAAAGAACCAGGGTCAGCACAACGTAAATAAAAAAAAAAAAAACGGGGTAAAAAAACTGTGAAAAAAACCAGAGGAGCTTGCTAAAGATAAGGCCATTACGGCTCGCCTTTAGGTGTCCTCCTCGGGATAGCGTCATTTAAAGAACGAGGGTCAGCACAACGTAAAAAAAAAAAACCGGAGGAGCCGGCCGAAGATGAGGCCATTACGGCTCGCCTTTAGGTGTGCTCCTCGGATAGCGTCAATTAAAGAACGAGGGTGAGGACATTACGGCTCGCCTTTAGTTGTCCTCCTCGGGATAGCGTCATTTAAAGAACAAGGTTCAGCACAACATAAAAAATAGGGAAAAAAACTGTGAAAAAAACCGGAGGAGCTTGCCAAAGATGAGGCCATTACGGCTCGGCTTTAGGTGTCCTCCTCGGGATAGCGTCATTTAAAGAACGAGGGTCAGCACAACGTAAAAAAAAAATACCGGGGGAGCCTACAAATGATGAGCCCATTACGGCTCGCCTTTATGTGTCCTCCTCGGGATAGCATCAATTAAAGAACGAGGGTCAGCACAACGTAAAAAAAAAAAAAAAATAAAGGAGCCTGCCGAAGATGAGGCCATTACGGCTCGCCTTTAGGTGTCCTCCTCGGGATAGCACAACGAAAAAAAAAACCGGAGGAACCTGCCGAAGATGAGGCAATTACGGCTCGCCTTTAGGTTTCCTCCTCGGGATAGCGTCATTTAAAGAACGAGGGTCAGTACAACGTAAAAAAAAAAAACCAAAAAAAACCTCGAAAAAACTGTGAGAAAAAAATCGGAGGAGCTTGCTAAAGATGAGGCCATCACGGCTTGCCTTTAGGTGTCCTCCTCGGGATAGCGTCATTTAAAGAACGAGGGATAGCACAACGTAAAAAAAAAAAAAAACCGGAGGAGCCTGCCGAAGATGAGGCCATTACGGCTCGCCTTTAGGTGTCCTCCTTGGGATAGCGTCAATTAAAGAACGAGGGATAGCACAACGTAAAAAAAAAAAAAACCGGAGGAGCCTGCCGAAGATGAGGCCATTACGGCTCGCCTTTAGGTGTCCTCCTCGGGATAGCATCAATTAAAGAACGAGGGTCAGCACAACGTAAAAAAAAAAAAAAAATAGAGGAGCCTGCCGAAGATGAGGCCATTACGGCTCGCCTTTAGGTGTCCTCCTCGGGATAGGACAACGAAAAAAAACCGGAGGAACCTGCCGAAGATGAGGCAATTACGGCTCGCCTTTAGGTTTCCTCCTCGGGATAGCGTCATTTAAAGAATGACGGTCAGTACAATGTAAAAAAAAAAAACCGAAAAAAACCTTGAAAAAACTGTCAGAAAAAATCGGAGGAGCTTGCTAATGATGAGGCCATAACGGCTCGCCTTTAGGTGTCATCCTCGTGATAGCGTCATTTAAAGAGCCAGGGTCAGCACAACGTAAATAAAAAAAAAAAAATGGGGTAAAAAAACTGTGAAAAAAACCAGAGGAGCCTGTGGAAGATGAGGCCATTACGGCTCGCCTTTAGGTGTCCTCCTCGGGATAGCACAACGAAAAAAAACCGGAGGAACCTGCTAAAGATGAGGCAATTACGGCTCGCCTTTAGGTTTCCTCCTCGGGATAACGTCATTTAAAGAACTAGGGTCAGTACAACGTAAGAAAAAAAAACCTAGAAAAAACTGTGAGAAAAAAATCGGAGGAGCTTGCCAAAGAAAAAGGCCATTACGGCTCGCCTTTAGGTGTCCTCCTCGGGATAGCGTCATTTAAAGAACCAGGGTCGGCACAACGTAAAAAAAAAAAAAAAAGAACGGGAAAAAAACTGTGAAAAAAACCGGAGGAGCTTGCCAAAGATGAGGCCATTACGGCTCGCCTTTAGGTGTCCTCTTCGTGATAGCGTCATTTAAAGAACCAGGGTCAGCACAACGTAAAAAACAAAAAAAAAAGGGTAAAAAAACTGTGAAAAAAAACCGGAGGAGCTTGCTAAAGATGAGGCCATTACGGCTCGCCTTTAGGTTTCCTCCTCCGGATAGTGTCATTTAAAGAACGAGGGATAGCGCAACGTAAAAATAAAAAAACCGGAGGAGCCTGTCGAAGCTGAGGCCATTACGGCTCGCCCTTAGGTGTTCTCCTCGGGATAGCGTCAATTAAAGAACGAGGGTCAGCACAACGTAAAAAAAAAAAAACAGAGGAGCCTGCTGAAGATGAGGCCATTACGGCTCGCCTTTAGGTGTCCTCCTCGGGATAGCACAATGAAAAAAAAACCGGAGGAACCTGCCGAAGATGAGGCAATTACGGCTCGCCTTTAGGTTTCCTCCTCGGTATAGCGTCATTTAAAGAACTAGGGTCAGTACAACACAAGAAAAAAAACCGAGAATAAACCTAGAAAAAACTGTGAGAAAAAAAATCGGAGGAGCTTGCCAATGATGAGGCCATAACGGCTCGCCTTTAGGTGTCCTCCTCGTGATAGCGTCATTTAAAGAACCACGGTCAGCACAACGTAAATATAAAAAAAAAAAAAAATGGGGTAAAAAAACTTTGAAAAAAACCAGAGGAGCTTGCTAAAGATAAGGCCATTACGGCTCGCCTTTAGGTGTCCTCCTCGGGATAGCGTCATTTAAAGAACGAGGGTCAGCACAACGTAAAAAAAAGGGAAAAAAACTGTGAAAAAAACCGGAGGAGCTTGCCAAAGATGAGGCCATTATGGCTCGCCTTTAGGTGTCCTCCTCGGGATAACGTCATTTAAAGAACCAAGGTCAGCACAACGTAAAAAAAAAAAAAAAAAAAACTGTGAAAAAAACCGGAGGAGCTTGCCAAAGATAAGGCCATTACGGTTCGCCTTTAGGTGTCCTCCTCGGGATAGCGTCATTTAAAGAACGAGGGTCAGCACAACGTAAAAAAAAAAACCGGGTAGCCTACCGATGATAAGGCCATTACGGCTCGCCCTTAGGTGTCCTCCTCGGGATAGCATCAATTAAAGAACGAGGGTCAGCACAACGTAAAAAAAAAAACAGAGGAGCCTGCCGAAGATGAGGCCATTACGGCTCGCCTTTAGGTGTCCTCCTCGGGATAGCACAACGAAAAAAAAAACCGGAGGAACCTGCCGAAGATGAGGCTATTACGGCTCGCCTTTAGGTTTCCTCCTCGGAATAGCGTCATTTAAAGAATGAGGGTAAGTACAACGTAAAAAAAAAAACCGAAAAAAACCTAGCAAAAACTGTCAGAAAAAAATCGGAGGAGCTTGCCAATGATGAGGCCATAACGGCTCGCCTTTAGGTGTCCTCCTCGTGATAGCGTCATTTAAAGAACCAGGGTCAGCACAACGTAAATATAAAAAAAAATAGAGGAGCCTGCCGAAGATGAGGACATTACGGCTCGCCTTTAGTTGTCCTCCTCGGGATAGCGTCATTTAAAGAACAAGGTTCAGCACAACATAAAAAAAAGGGAAAAAAACTGTGAAAAAAACCGGAGGAGCTTGCCAAAGATGAGGCCATTACGGCTCGCCTTTAGGTGTCCTCCTCGGGATAGCGTCATTTAAAGAACGAGGGTCAGCACAACGTAAAAAAAAATACCGGGGGAACCTACCGATGATGAGCCCATTACGGCACGCCTTTAGGTGTCCTCCTCGAGATAGCATCAATTAAAGAACGAGGGTCAGCACAACGTAAAAAAAAAAATAGAGGAGCCTGCCGAAGATGAGGCCATTACGGCTCGCCTTTAGGTGTCCTCCTCGGGATAGGACAACGAAAAAAAAAAAACTGGAGGAACCTGCCGAAGATGAGGCAATTACGGCTCGCCTTTAGGTTTCCTCCTCGGGATAGCGTCATTTAAAGAACGAGGGTCAGTACAACGTAAAAAAAAAAAATAGAGGAGCCTGCCGAAGATGAGGACATTACGGCTCGCCTTTAGTTGTCCTCCTCGGGATAGCGTCATTTAAAGAACAAGGTTCAGCACAACATAAAAAAAAGGGAAAAAAACTGTGAAAAAAACCGGAGGAGCTTGCCAAAGATGAGGCCATTACGGCTCGCCTTTAGGTGTCCTCCTCGGGATAGCGTCATTTAAAGAACGAGGGTCAGCACAACGTAAAAAAAAAATACCGGGGAACCTACCGATGATGAGCCCATTACGGCACGCCTTTAGGTGTCCTCCTCGAGATAGCATCAATTAAAGAACGAGGGTCAGCACAACGTAAAAAAAAAAATAGAGGAGCCTGCCGAAGATGAGGCCATTACGGCTCGCCTTTAGGTGTCCTCCTCGGGATAGGACAACGAAAAAAAAAAAACTGGAGGAACCTGCCGAAGATGAGGCAATTCGGCTCGCCTTTAGGTTTCCTCCTCGGATAGCGTCATTTAAAGAACGAGGGTCAGTACAACGTAAAAAAAAAAACCGAAAAAAACCTAGAAAAAACTGTGAGAAAAAAATCGGAGGAGCTTGCTAAAGATGAGGCCATCACGGCTCGCCTTTAGGTGTCCTCCTCGGATAGCGTCATTTAAAGAACGAGGGATAGCACAAGGTAAAAAAAAAAAAACCGGAGGAGCCTGCCGAAGATGAGGCCATCACGGCTCGCCTTTAGGTGTCCTCCTCGGATAGCACAACGAAAAAAAAACCGGAGGAACCTGCCGAAGATGAGGCCATTACGGATTGCCTTTAGGTTTCCTCCTCGGGATAACGTCATTTAAAGAATTAGGGTCAGTACAACGTAAGAAAAAAAAACCTAGAAAAAACTGTGAGAAAAAAATCGGAGGAGCTTGCCAAAGATGAGGCCATTACGGCTCGCCTTTAGGTGTCCTCCTCGGGATAGCGTCATTTAAAGAACCAGGGTCAGCACAACGTAAAAAACAAAAAAAAAAGGGTAAAAAAACTGTGAAAAAAAACCGGAGGAGCTTGCTAAAGATGAGGCGATTACGGCTCGCCTTTAGGTGTCCTCCTCGGGATAGTGTCATTTAAAGAACGAGGGATAGCGCAACGTAAAAATAAAAAAACCGGAGGAGCCTGCCGAAGCTGAGGCCATTACGGCTCGCCCTTAGGTGTTCTCCTCGGGATAGCGTCAATTAAAGAATGAGGGTCAGCACAACGTAAAAAAAAAAACAGAGGAGCCTGCTGAAGATGAGGCCATTACGGCTCGCCTTTAGGTGTCCTCCTCGGGATAGCACAACGAAAAAAAAAAACCGGAGGAACCTGCCGAAGATGAGGCAATTACGGCTCGCCTTTAGGTTTCCTCCTCGGGATAGCGTCATTTAAAGAACTAGGGTCAGTACAATGTAAGAAAAAAAACCGAGAATAAACCTAGAAAAAACTGTGTGAAAAAAAATCGGAGGAGCTTGCCAAAGATGAGGCCATTACAGCTCGCCTTTAGGTGTCCTCCTCGGGATAGCGTCATTTAAAGAACCAGGGTCAGCACAACGTTAAAAAAAAAAAAAAAAAAAAAAAAGAAAAAACTGGGAAAAAAACCGGAGGAGCTTGCCAAAGATAAGCCATTACGGTTCGCCTTTAGGTGTCCTCCTCGGGATAGCGTCATTTAAAGAACGAGGGTCAGCACAACGTAAAAAAAAAAACCGGGGTAGCCTACCGATGATAAGGCCATTACGGCTCGGCCTTAGGTGTCCTCCTCGGGATAGCATCAATTAAAGAACGAGGGTCAGCACAACGTAAAAAAAAAAACAGAGGAGCCTGCCGAAGATGAGGCCATTACGGCTCGCCTTAAGGTGTCCTCCTCGGGATAGCACAACGAAAAAAAAAAACCGGAGGAACCTGCCGAAGATGAGGCAATTACGGCTCGCCTTTAGGTTTCCTCCTCGGGATAGCGTCATTTAAAGAACGAGGTTCAGTACAACGTAAAAAAAAACCGAAAAAAACCTAGAAAAAACTGTGAGAAAAAATCGGAGGAGCTTGCCAATGATGAGGCCATTACGGCTCGCCTTTAGGTGTCCTCTTCGTGATAGCGTCATTTAAAGAACCAGGGTCAGCACAACGTAAAAAACAAAAAAAAAGGGTAAAAAAAACTGTGAAAAAAAACCGGAGGAGCTTGCTAATGATGAGGCCATTACAGCTCGCCTTTAGGTGTCCTCCTCGGGATAGCGTCATTTAAAGAACGAGGGATAGCACAACGTAAAAAAAAAAAACCGGAGGAGCCTGCCGAAGATGAGGCCATTATGGGTCGCCTTTAGGTGTCCTCCTTGGGATAGCGTCAATTAAAGAACGAGGGTCAGCACAATGTAAAAAAAAAAAAAACAGAGGAGCCTGTTGAAGATGAGGGCATTACGGCTCGCCTTTAGGTTTCCTCCTCGGGATAGCGTCATTTAAAGAACGAGGGTCAGTACAACGTGAAAAAAAACCGAAAAAAACCTAGAAAAAACTGTGAGAAAAAATCGGAGGAGCTTGCCAATGATGAGGCCATTACGGCTCGCCTTTAGGTGTCCTCTTCGTGATAGCGTCATTTAAAGAACCAGGGTCAGCACAACGTAAAAAACAAAAAAAAAAGGGTAAAAAAACTGTGAAAAAAAACCGGAGGAGCTTGCTAATGATGAGGCCATTACAGCTCGCCTTTAGGTGTCCTCCTCGGGATAGCGTCATTTAAAGAACGAGGGATAGCACAACGTAAAAAAAAAAAACCGGAGGAGCCTGCCGAAGATGAGGCCATTATGGGTCGCCTTTAGGTGTCCTCCTTGGGATAGCGTCAATTAAAGAACGAGGGTCAGCACAATGTAAAAAAAAAAAAAACAGAGGAGCCTGTTGAAGATGAGGGCATTACGGCTCGCCTTTAGGTGTCTTCCTCGGGATAGCGTCATTTAAAGAATGAGGGATAGCGCAACGTAAAAATAAAAAAACCGGAGGAGGCTGCCGAAGCTGAGGCCATTACGGCTCACCTTTAGCTGTCCTCCTCGGGATAGCGTCAATTAAAGAACGAGGGTCAGCACAACGTAAAAAAAAAAAAAAACAGAGGAGCCTGCTGAAGATGAGGCCATTACGGCTCGTCTTTAGGTGTCCTCCTCGGGATAGCACAATGAAAAAAAAACCGGAGGAACCTGCCGAAGATGAGGCAATTACGGCTCGCCTTTAGGTTTCCTCCTCGGGATAGCGTCATTTAAAGAACGAGGGTCAGTACAACGTAAAAAAAAACCGAAAAAAACCTAGAAAAAACTGTGAGAAAAAAATCGGAGGAGCTTGCCAAAGATGAGGCCATTACGGCTCGCCTTTAGGTGTCCTCCTCGTGATAGCGTCATTTAAAGAACCATGGTCAGCACAACGTAAAAAAAAAAAAAAGGGTAAAAAAACTGTGAAAAAAACCGGAGGAGCTTGCTAAAGATGAGGCCATTACAGCTCGCCTTTAGGTGTCCTCCTCGGGATAGCGTCATTTAAAGAACGAGGGATAGCACAACGTAAAAAAAAAAAACCGGAGGAGCCTGCCGAAGATGAGGCCATTATGGGTCGCCTTTAGGTGTCCTCCTTGGGATAGCGTCAATTAAAGAACGAGGGTCAGCACAATGTAAAAAAAAAAAAACAGAGGAGCCTGTTGAAGATGAGGGCATTACGGCTCACCTTTAGGTGTCTTCCTCGGGATAGCGTCATTTAAAGAACCAGGGTCAGCACAACGTAAAAAAAAAAAAAAAAAAAAAAAAACGGGTTAAAAAAACTGTAAAAAAAACCGGAGGAGCTTGCCAAAGATAAGGCCATTACGGTTCGCCTTTAGGTGTCTTCCTCGGGATAGCGTCATTTAAAGAACGAGGCTCAGCACAACGTAAAAAAAAAAAAACCGGAGGAGCCGGCCGAAGATGAGGCCATTACGGCTCGCCTTTAGGTGCCCTCCTCGGGATAGCGTCAATTAAAGAACGAGGATCAGCACAACGTAAAAAAAAAAATAGAGGAGCCTGCCGAAGATGAGGACATTATGGCTCGCCTTTAGGTGTCCTCCTCGGGATAGCGTCATTTAAAGAACAAGGGTCAGCACAACGTAAAAAAAAATACCGGGGGTGCCTACCGATGATGAGGCCATTACGGCTCGCCTTTAGGTGTCCTCCTCGGGATAGCATCAATTAAAGAACGAGGGTCAGCACAACGTAAAAAAAAAAAAAAACAGAGGAGCCTGCCGAAGATGAGGCCATTATGGCTCGACTTTAGGTGTCCTCCTCGGGATAGCACAACAAAAAAAAAAACCGGAGGAACCTGCCGAAGATGAGGCAATTACGGCTCGCCTTTAGGTTTCCTCCTTGGGATAGCGTCATTTAAAGAACGAGGGTCAGTACAACGTAAAAAAAAAAACCGAAAAAAACCTAGAAAAAACTGTGATAAAAAAATCGGAGGAGCTTGCCAATGATGAGGCCATTACGGCTCGCCTTTAGGTGTCCTCCTCGTGATAGCGTCATTTAAAGAACCAGGGTCAGCACAACGTAAAAAAAAAAAAAAAAGGGTAAAAAAACTGTGAAAAAAACCGGAGGAGCTTGCTAAAGATGAGGCCATTACAGCTCGCCTTTAGGTGTCCTCCTCGGGATAGCGTCATTTAAAGAACGAGGGATAGCACAACGTAAAAAAAAAAAAAAAAACCGGACGAGCCTGCCGAAGTTGAGGCCATTATGGCTCGCCTTTAGGTGTCCTCCTTGGGATAGCGTCAATTAAAGAACGAGGGTCAGCACAACGTAAAAAAAAAAAAACAGAGGAGCCTGTTGAAGATGAGTCCATTACGGCTCGCCTTTAGGTGTCCTCCTCGGGATAGCACAACGCAAAAAAACCGGAGGAACCTGCCGAAGATGAGGCAATTACGGCTCGCCTTTAGGTTTCCTCCTCGGGATAGTGTCATTTAAAGAACTAGGGTCAGTACAACGTAAGAAAAAAAAACCTAGAAAAAACTGTGAGAAAAAAATCGGAGGAGCTTGCCGAAGATGAGGCCATTACGGCTCGCCTTTAGGTGTCCTCCTCGGGATAGCGTCATTTAAAGAACCAGGGTCAGCAGAACGTAAAAAAAAAAAAAGGGAAAAAAACTGTGAAAAAACCGGAGGAGCTTGCCAAAGATGAGGCCATTAAGGCTCCCCTTTAGGTGTCCTCCTCGGGATAGCATCATTTAAAGAACGAGGGTTAGCACAACGTAAAAAAAAATACCGGGGGAGCCTACCGACGAGGAGGCCATTACGGCTCGCCTTTAGGTGTCCTCCTCGTGATAGCATCATTTAAAGAACCAGGGTCAGCACAACGTAAAAAACAAAAAAAAAGGGTAAAAAAACTGTGAAAAAAAACCGGAGGAGCTTGCCAAAGATAAGGCCATTACGGTTCGCCTTTAGGTGTCTTCCTCGGGATAGCGTCATTTAAAGAACGAGGGTCAGCACAACGTAAAAAAAAAAAACCGGAGGAGCCGGCCGAAGATGAGGCCATTACGGCTCGCCTTTAGGTGCCCTCCTCGGGATAGCGTCAATTAAAGAACGAGGATCAGCACAACGTAAAAAAAAAAAAATAGAGGAGCCTGCCGAAGATGAGGACATTATGGCTCGCCTTTAGGTGTCCTCCTCGGGATAGCGTCATTTAAAGAACAAGGGTCAGCACAACGTAAAAAAAAATACCGGGGGTGCCTACCGATGATGAGGCCATTACGGCTCGCCTTTAGGTGTCCTCCTCGGGATAGCATCAATTAAAGAACGAGGGTCAGCACAACGTAAAAAAAAAAAAAAAAACAGAGGAGCCTGCCGAAGATGAGGCCATTATGGCTCGACTTTAGGTGTCCTCCTCGGGATAGCACAACAAAAAAAAAAACCGGAGGAACCTGCCGAAGATGAGGCAATTACGGCTCGCCTTTAGGTTTCCTCCTTGGGATAGCGTCATTTAAAGAACGAGGGTCAGTACAACGTAAAAAAAAAACCGAAAAAAACCTAGAAAAAACTGTGATAAAAAAATCGGAGGAGCTTGCCAAAGATGAGGCCATTACGGCTCGCTTTTAGGTGTCCTCCTCGTGATAGCGTCATTTAAAGAACCAGGGTCAGCACAACGTAAAAAAAAAAAAAAAAAAGGGTAAAAAAACTGTGAAAAAAACCGGAGGAGCTTGCTAAAGATGAGGCCATTACAGCTCGCCTTTAGGTGTCCTCCTCCGGATAGCGTCATTTAAAGAACGAGGGATAGCACAACGTAAAAAAAAAAAAAAAAACCGGACGAGCCTGCCGAAGATGAGGCCATTATGGCTCGCCTTTAGGTGTCCTCCTTGGGATATCGTCAATTAAAGAACGAGGGTCAGCACAATGTAAAAAAAAAAAAACAGAGGAGCCTGTTGAAGATGAGTCCATTACGGCTCGCCTTTAGGTGTCCTCCTCGGGATAGCACAACGCAAAAAAACCGGAGGAACCTGCCGAAGATGAGGCAATTACGGCTCGCCTTTAGGTTTCCTCCTCGGGATAGTGTCATTTAAAGAACTAGGGTCAGTACAACGTAAGAAAAAAAAACCTAGAAAAAACTGTGAGAAAAAAATCGGAGGAGCTTGCCGAAGATGAGGCCATTACGGCTCGCCTTTAGGTGTCCTCCTCGGGATAGCGTCATTTAAAGAACCAGGGTCAGCAGAACGTAAAAAAAAAAAAAGGGAAAAAAACTGTGAAAAAACCGGAGGAGCTTGCCAAAGATGAGGCCATTAAGGCTCCCCTTTAGGTGTCCTCCTCGGGATAGCATCATTTAAAGAACGAGGGTTAGCACAACGTAAAAAAAAATACCGGGGGAGCCTACCGACGAGGAGGCCATTACGGCTCGCCTTTAGGTGTCCTCCTCGTGATAGCATCATTTAAAGAACCAGGGTCAGCACAACGTAAAAAACAAAAAAAAAAGTGTAAAAAAACTGTGAAAAAAAACCGGAGGAGCTTGCTAAAGAAGAGGCCATTACGGCTCGCCTTTAGGTGTCCTCCTCGGGATAGTGTCATTTAAAGAACGAGGGATAGCGCAACGTAAAAATAAAAAAACCGGAGGAGGCTGCCGAAGCTGAGGCCATTACGGCTCGCCTTTAGGTGTCCTCCTCGGGATAACGTCAATTAAAGAACGAGGGTCAGCACAACGTAAAAAAAAAAAAAAAACAGAGGAGCCTGCTGAAGATGGGGCCATTACGGCTCGCCTTTAGGTGTCCTCCTCGGGATAGCACAATGAAAAAAAAACCGGAGGAACCTGCCGAAGATGAGGCAATTACGGCTCGCCTTTAGGTTTCCTCCTCGGGATAGCGTCATTTAAAGAACGAGGGTCAGTACAACGTAAAAAAAAACCGAAAAAAACCTAGAAAAAACTGTGAGAAAAAAATCGGAGGAGCTTGCCAAAGATGAGGCCATTACGGCTCGCCTTTAGGTGTCCTCCTCGTGATAGCGTCATTTAAAGAACCATGGTCAGCACAACGTAAAAAAAAAAAAAAAAGGGTAAAAAAACTGTGAAAAAAACCGGAGGAGCTTGCTAAAGATGAGGCCATTACAGCTCGCCTTTAGGTGTCCTCCTTGGGATAGCGTCAATTAAAGAACGAGGGTCAGCACAATGTAAAAAAAAAAAAAAACAGAGGAGCCTGTTGAAGATGAGGGCATTACGGCTCACCTTTAGGTGTCCTCCTCGGGATAGCGTCATTTAAAGAACCAGGGTCAGCACAACATAAAAAAAAAAAAAAAAAAAACGGGTTAAAAAAACTGTAAAAAAAACCGGAGGAGCTTGCCAAAGATAACGCCATTACGGCTCGCCTTTAGGTGCCCTCCTCGGGATAGCGTCAATTAAAGAACGAGGGTCAGCACAACGTAAAAAAAAAAAAATAGAGGAGCCTGCCGAAGATGAGGACATTATGGCTCGCCTTTAGGTGTCCACCTCGGGATAGCGTCATTTAAAGAACAAGGTTCAGCACAACATAAAAAAAAAGGGAAAAAAACTGTGAAAAAAACCGGAGGAGCTTGCCAAAGATGAGGCCATTACGGCTCGCCTTTAGGTGTCCTCCTCGGGATAGCGTCATTTAAAGAACGAGGGTCAGCACAACGTAAAAAAAAAATACCGGGGGTGCCTACCGATGATGAGGCCATTACGGCTCGCCTTTAGGTGTCCTCCTCGGGATAGCATCAATTAAAGAACGAGAGTCAGCACAACGTAAAAAAAAAAAAAACAGAGGAGCCTGCCGAAGATGAGGCCATTATGGCTCGACTTTAGGTGTCCTCCTCGGGATAGCAGAACAAAAAAAAAAAACCGTAGGAACCTGCCGAAGATGAGGCAATTACGGCTCGCCTTTAGGTTTCCTCCTTGGGATAGCGTCATTTAAAGAACGAGGGTCAGTACAACGTAAAAAAAAAAAACCGAAAAAAACCTAGAAAAAACTATGATAAAAAAATCGGAGGAGCTTGCCAAAGATGAGGCCATTACGGCTCGCCTTTAGGTGTCCTCCTCGTGATAGCGTCATCTAAAGAACCAGGGTCAGCACAACGTAAAAAAAAAAAAAAAAGGGTAAAAAAACTGTGAAAAAAACCGGAGGAGCTTGCTAAAGATGAGGCCATTACAGCTCGCCTTTAGGTGTCCTCCTCGGGATAGCGTCATTTAAAGAACGAGGGATAGCACAACGTAAAAAAAAAAAAAACCGGAGGAGCCTGCCGAAGATGAGGCCATTATGGCTCGCCTTTATGTGTCCTCCTTGGGATAGCGTCAATTAAAGAACGAGGGTCAGCACAACGTAAAAAAAAAAAAACCAGAGGAGCCTGTTGAAGATGAGTCCATTACGGCTCGCCTTTAGGTGTCCTCCTCGGGATAGCACAACGAAAAAAAACCGGAGGAACTTGCCGAAGATAAGGCAATTACGGCTCGCCTTTAGGTTTCCTCCTCGGGATAGTGTCATTTAAAGAACTAGGGTCAGTACAACGTAAGAAAAAAAAACCTAGAAAAAACTGTGAGAAAAAAATCGGAGGAGCTTGCCGAAGATGAGGCCATTACGGCTCGCCTTTAGGTGTCCTCCTCGGGATAGCGTCATTTAAAGAACCAGGGTCAGCACAACGTAAAAAAAAAAAGGGAAAAAAACTGTGAAAAAACCGGAGGAGCTTGCCAAAGATGAGGCCATTACGGCTCGCCTTTAGGTGTCCTCCTCGGGATAGCATCATTTAAAGAACGAGGGTTAGCACAACGTAAAAAAAAATACCGGGGGAGCCTACCGACGAGGAGGCCATTACGGCTCGCCTTTAGGTGTCCTCCTCGGGATAGCATCAATTAAAGAACGAGGGTCAGCACAACGTAAAAAAAAAAAACAGAGGAGCCTGCCAAAGATGAGGCCATTACGGCTCGCCTTTAGGTGTCCTCCTCGGGATAGCGTCAATTAAAGAACGAGGGTCAGCACAACGTAAAAAAAAATACCGGGGGAGCCTACCGATGATAAGGCCATTACGGCTCGCCCTTAGGTGTCCTCCTCGGGATAGCATCAATTAAAGAACGAGGGTCAGCACAACGTAAAAAAAAAAATAGAGAAGCCTGCCGAAGATGAGGCCATTACGGCTCCCCTTAAGGTGTCCTCCTCGGGATAGCACAACGAAAAAAAAAACCGGAGGAACCTGCCGAAGATGAGGCAATTACGGCTCGCCTTTAGGTTTCCTCCTCGGGATAGCGTCATTTAAAGAACGAGGGTCAGTACAACGTAAAAAAAAACCGAAAAAAACCTAGAAAAAACTATGAGAAAAAATCGGAGGATCTTGCCAATGATGAGGCCATTACGGCTCGCCTTTAGGTGTCCTCCTCGTGATAGCATCATTTAAAGAAACAGGGTCAGCACAACGTAAAAAACAAAAAAAAAAGGGTAAAAAAACTGTGAAAAAAAACCGGAGGAGCTTGCTAAAGATGAGGCCATTACGGCTCGCCTTTAGGTGTCCTCCTCGGGATAGTGTCATTTAAAGAACGAGGGATAGCGCAACGTAAAAATAAAAAAACCGGAGGAGCCTGCCGAAGCTGAGGCCATTACGGCTCGCCCTTAGGTGTTCTCCTCGGGATAGCGTCAATTAAAGAACGAAGGTCAGCACAACGTAAAAAAAAAAAAAAAAACAGAGGAGCCTGCTGAAGATGAGGCCATTACGGCTCGCCTTTAGGTGTCCTCTTCGGGATAGCACAATGAAAAAAAAACCGGAGGAACCTGCCGAAGATGAGGCAATTACGGCTCGCCTTTAGGTTTCCTCCTCGGGATAGCGTCATTTAAAGAACTAGGGTCAGTACAACGTAAGAAAAAAAACCGAGAATAAACCTAGAAAAAACTGTGAGAAAAAAAATCGGAGGAGCTTGCCTAAGATGAGGCCATTACGGCTCGCCTTTAGGTGTCCTCCTCGGGATAGCGTCATTTAAAGAACCAGGGTCAGCACAACGTAAAAAAAAAAAAAAAAAAAAAAAAACTGGGAAAAAAACCGGAGGAGCTTGCCAAAGATAAGGCCATTACGGTTCGCCTTTAGGTGTCCTCCTCGGGATAGCGTCATTTAAAGAACGAGGGTCAGCACAACGTAAAAAAAAAAAACCGGGGTAGCCTACCGATGATAAGGCCATTACGGCTCGGCCTTAGGTGTCCTCCTCGAGATAGCATCAATTAAAGAACGAGGGTCAGCACAACGTAAAAAAAAAAAACAGAGGAGCCTGCCGAAGATGAGGCCATTACGGCTCGCCTTTAGGTGTCCTCCTCGGGATAGCGTCAATTAAAGAACGAGGGTCAGCACAACGTAAAAAAAAATACCGGGGGAGCCTACCGATGATAAGGCCATTACGGCTCGCCCTTAGGTGTCCTCCTCGGGATAGCATCAATTAAAGAACGAGGGTCAGCACAACGTAAAAAAAAAAAACAGAGAAGCCTGCCGAAGATGAGGCCATTACGGCTCCCCTTAAGGTGTCCTCCTCGGGATAGCACAACGAAAAAAAAAACCCGAGGAACCTGCCGAAGATGAGGCAATTACGGCTCGCCTTTAGGTTTCCTCCTCGGGATAGCGTCATTTAAAGAACGAGGGTCAGTACAACGTAAAAAAAAAACCGAAAAAAACCTAGAAAAAACTGTGAGAAAAAATCGGAGGAGCTTGCCAATGATGAGGCCATTACGGCTCGCCTTTAGGTGTCCTCTTCGTGATAGCGTCATTTAAAGAATGAGGGATAGCGCAACGTAAAAATAAAAAAACCGGAGGAGGCTGCCGAAGCTGAGGCCATTACGGCTCGCCTTTAGGTGTCCTCCTCGGGATAACGTCAATTAAAGAACGAGGGTCAGCACAACGTAAAAAAAAAAAAAAAACAGAGGAGCCTGCTGAAGATGAGGCCATTACGGCTCGCATTTAGGTGTCCTCCTCGGGATAGCACAATGAAAAAAAAACCAGAGGAACCTGCCGAAGATGAGGCAATTACGGCTCGCCTTTAGGTTTCCTCCTCGGGATAGCATCATTTAAAGAACGAGGGTCAGTACAACGTAAAAAAAAAACCGAAAAAAACCTAGAAAAAACTGTGAGAAAAAAATCGGAGGAGCTTGCCAAAGATGAGGCCATTACGGCTCGCCTTTAGGTGTCCTCCTCGTGATAGCGTCATTTAAAGAACCATGGTCAGCACAACGTAAAAAAAAAAAAAGGGTAAAAAAACTGTGAAAAAAACCGGAGGAGCTTGCCAAAGATAAGGCCATTACGGTTCGCCTTTAGGTGTCCTCCTCGGGATAGCGTCATTTAAAGAACGAGGGTCAGCACAACGTAAAAAAAAAAAACCGGAGGAGCCGGCCGAAGATGAGGCCATTACGGCTCGCCTTTAGGTGCCCTCCTCGGGATAGCGTCAATTAAAGAACGAGGGTCAGCACAACGTAAAAAAAAAAAATAGAGGAGCCTGCCGAAGATGAGGACATTATGGCTCGCCTTTAGGTGTCCTCCTCGGGATAGCGTCATTTAAAGAACGAGGGTCAGCACAACGTAAAAAAAAATACCGGGGGTGCCTACCGATGATGAGGCCATTACGGCTCGCCTTTAGGTGTCCTCCTCGGGATAGCATCAATTAAAGAACGAGGGTCAGCACAACGTAAAAAAAAAAAAACAGAGGAGCCTGCCGAAGATGAGGCCATTATGGCTCGACATTAGGTGTCCTCCTCGGGATAGCACAACGAAAAAAAAAACCGGAGGAACCTGCCGAAGATGAGGCAATTACGGCTCGCCTTTAGGTTTCCTCCTTGGGATAGCGTCATTTAAAGAACGAGGGTCACTACAACGTAAAAAAAAAAACCGAAAAAAACCTAGAAAAAACTGTGATAAAAAAATCGGAGGAGCTTGCCAAAGATGAGGCCATTACGGCTCGCCTTTAGGTGTCCTCCTCGTGATAGCGTCATTTAAAGAACCAGGGTCAGCACAACGTAAAAAAAAAAAGGGTAAAAAAACTGTGAAAAAAACCGGAGGAGCTTGCTAAAGATGAGGCCATTACAGCTCGCCTTTAGGTGTCCTCCTCGGGATAGCGTCATTTAAAGAACGAGGGATAGCACAACGTAAAAAAAAAAAAAAACCGGAGGAGCCTGCCGAAGATGAGGCCATTATGGCTCGCCTTTAGGTGTCCTCTTTGGGATAGCGTCAATTAAAGAACGAGGGTCAGCACAACGTAAAAAAAAAAAAACAGAGGAGCCTGTTGAAGATGAGGCCATTACGGCTCGCCTTTAGGTGTCCTCCTCAGGATAGCACAACGAAAAAAAACCGGAGGAACCTGCTGAAGATGAGGCAATTACGGCTCGCCTTTAGGTTTCCTCCTCGGGATAGTGTCATTTAAAGAACTAGGGTCAGTACAACGTAAGAAAAAAAAACCTAGAAAAAACTGTGAGAAAAAAATCGGAGGAGCTTGACGAAGATGAGGCCATTACGGCTCGCCTTTTGGTGTCCTCCTCGGGATAGCGTCATTTAAAGAACCAGGGTCAGCACAACGTAAAAAAAAAAAAAAGGGAAAAAAACTGTGAAAAAGCCGGAGGAGCTTGCCAAAGATGAGGCCATTACGGCTCGCCTTAGGTGTCCTCCTCGGGATAGCATCATTTAAAGAACGAGGGTCAGCACAACGTAAAAAAAAATACCGGGGGAGCCTACCGACGAGGAGGCCATTACGGCTCGCCTTTAGGTGTTCTCCTCGGGATAGCATCAATTAAAGAACGAGGGTCAGCACAACGTAAAAAAAAAAAACAGAGGAGCCTGCCGAAGATGAGGCCATTACGGCTCGCCTTTAGGTGTCCTCCTCGGGATAGCGTCAATTAAAGAACGAGGGTCAGCACAACGTAAAAAAAAAAAAAAACAGACGAGCCTGCCGAAGATGAGGCCATTATGGCTCGCCTTTAGGTTTCCTCCTCGGGATAGTGTCATTTAAAGAACGAGGGTCAGTACAACATAAAAAAAAAAACCAAGAAAAAACCTAGAAAAAACTGTGAAAAAAAAACCGGTGGAGCTTGCCAAAGATGAAGGTATTACGGCTCGCCTTTAGGTGTCCTCCTCGGGATACCGTCATTTAAAGAACGAGGTTCAGCACAACGTAAAAAAAAAGGGAAAAAAACTGTGAAAAAAACCGGAGGAGCTTGCCAAAGATGAGGCCATTACGGCTCGCCTTTAGGTGTCCTCCTCGGGAGAGCGTCAATTAAAGAACGAGGGTCAGCACAACGTAAAAAAAAATACCGGGGGTGCCTACCGATGATGAGGCCATTACGGCTCGCCTTTAGGTGTCCTCCTCGGGATAGCATCAATTAAAGAACGAGGGTCAGCACAACGTAAAAAAAAAAAAAAAACAGAGGAGCCTGCCGAAGATGAAGCCATTATGGCTCGCCTTTAGGTGTCCTCCTCGGGATAGCACAATGAAAACAAAAACCGGAGGAACCTGCCGAAGATGAGGCAACTACGGCTCGCCTTTAGGTTTCCTCCTCGGGATAGCGTCATTTAAAGAACGAGGGTCAGTACAACGTAAAAAAAAAACCGAAAAAAACCTAGAAAAAACTGTGATAAAAAAATCGGAGGAGCTTGCCAAAGATGAGGCCATTACGGCTCGCCTTTAGGTGTCCTCCTCGTGATAGCGTCATTTAAAGAACCAGGGTCAGCACAACGTAAAAAAAAAAAAAAGGGTAAAAAAACTGTGAAAAAAACAGGAGGAGCTTGCTAAAGATGAGGCCATTACAGCTCGCCTTTAGGTGTCCTCCTCGGGATAGCGTCATTTAAAGAACGAGGGATAGCACAACGTAAAAAAAAAAAAAACCGGAGGAGCCTGCCGAAGATGAGGCCATTATGGCTCGCCTTTAGGTGTCCTCCTTGGGATAGCGTCAATTAAAGAACGAGGGTCAGCACAACGTAAAACAAAAAAAAAAAACAGAGGAGCCTGTTGAAGATGAGTCCATTACGGCTCGCCTTTAGGTGTCCTCCTCGGGATAGCACAACGAAAAAAAACCGGAGGAACCTGCCGAAGATGAGGCAATTACGGCTCGCCTTTAGGTTTCCTCCTCGGGATAGTGTCATTTAAAGAACTAGGGTCAGTACAACGTAAGAAAAAAAAACCTAGAAAAAACTGTGAGAAAAAAATCGGAGGAGCTTGCCGAAGATGAGGCCATTACGGCTCGCCTTTAGGTGTCCTCCTCGGGATAGCGTCATTTAAAGAACCAGGGTCAGCACAACGTAAAAAAAAATACCGGGGGAGCCTACCGACGAGGAGGCCATTACGGCTCGCCTTTAGGTGTCCTCCTCGGGATAGCATCAATTAAAGAACGAGGGTCAGCACAACGTAAAAAAAAAAAAACAGAGGAGCCTGCCGAAGATGAGGCCATTACGGCTCGCCTTTAGGTGTCCTCCTCGGGATAGCGTCAATTAAAGAACGAGGGTCAGCACAACGTAAAAAAAAATACCGGGGGAGCCTACCGATGATAAGGCCATTACGGCTCGCCCTTAGGTGTCCTCCTCGGGATAGCATCAATTAAAGAACGAGGGTCAGCACAACGTAAAAAAAAAAAACAGAGAAGCCTGCCGAAGATGAGGCCATTACGGCTCCCCTTAAGGTGTCCTCCTCGGGATAGCACAACGAAAAAAAAAACCGGAGGAACCTGCCGAAGATGAGGCAATTACGGCTCGCCTTTAGGTTTCCTCCTCGGGATAGCGTCATTTAAAGAACGAGGTCAGTACAACGTAAAAAAAAAACCGAAAAAAACCTAGAAAAAACTATGAGAAAAAATCGGAGGATCTTGCCAATGATGAGGCCATTACGGCTCGCCTTTAGGTGTCCTCCTCGTGATAGCATCATTTAAAGAACCAGGGTCAGCACAACGTAAAAAACAAAAAAAAAAGGGTAAAAAAACTGTGAAAAAAAACCGGAGGAGCTTGCTAAAGATGAGGCCATTACGGCTCGCCTTTAGGTGTCCTCCTCGGGATAGTGTCATTTAAAGAACGAGGGATAGCGCAACGTAAAAATAAAAAAACTGGAGGAGCCTGCCGAAGCTGAGGCCATTACGGCTCGCCCTTAGGTGTTCTCCTCGGGATAGCGTCAATTAAAGAACGAAGGTCAGCACAACGTAAAAAAAAAAAAACAGAGGAGCCTGCTGAAGATGAGGCCATTACGGCTCGCCTTTAGGTGTCCTCTTCGGGATAGCACAATGAAAAAAAAACCGGAGGAACCTGCCGAAGATGAGGCAATTACGGCTCGCCTTTAGGTTTCCTCCTCGGGATAGCGTCATTTAAAGAACTAGGGTCAGTACAACGTAAGAAAAAAAACCGAGAATAAACCTAGAAAAAACTGTGAGAAAAAAAATCGGAGGAGCT
Source organism: Arachis hypogaea (assembly GCF_003086295.3). Classification (NCBI taxonomy): domain Eukaryota; kingdom Viridiplantae; phylum Streptophyta; class Magnoliopsida; order Fabales; family Fabaceae; genus Arachis; species Arachis hypogaea. The sequence goes on along the minus strand of NW_027255454.1, from coordinate 268,173 downwards.
TGCCAAAGATGAGGCCATTACGGCTCGCCTTTAGGTGTCCTCCTCGGGATAGCGTCATTTAAAGAACCAGGGTCAGCACAACGTAAAAAAAAAAAAAAAAAAAAAAAAAAAAAAAAAAAAAAACTGGGAAAAAAACCGGAGGAGCTTGCCAAAGATAAGGCCATTACGGTTCGCCTTTAGGTGTCCTCCTCGGGATAGCGTCATTTAAAGAACGAGGGTCAGCACAACGTAAAAAAAAAAAACCGGGGTAGCCTACCGATGATAAGGCCATTACGGCTCGGCCTTAGGTGTCCTCCTCGGGATAGCATCAATTAAAGAACGAGGGTCAGCACAACGTAAAAAAAAAAAAACAGAGGAGCCTGCCGAAGATGAGGCCATTACGGCTCGCCTTTAGGTGTCCTCCTCGGGATAGCGTCAATTAAAGAACGAGGGTCAGCACAACGTAAAAAAAATACCGGGGGAGCCTACCGATGATAAGGCCATTACGGCTCGCCCTTAGGTGTCCTCCTCGGGATAGCATCAATTAAAGAACGAGGGTCAGCACAACGTAAAAAAAAAAAACAGAGAAGCCTGCCGAAGATGAGGCCATTACGGCTCCCCTTAAGGTGTCCTCCTCGGGATAGCACAACGAAAAAAAAAACCGGAGGAACCTGCCGAAGATGAGGCAATTACGGCTCGCCTTTAGGTTTCCTCCTCGGGATAGCGTCATTTAAAGAACGAGGGTCAGTACAACGTAAAAAAAAAACCGAAAAAAACCTAGAAAAAACTGTGAGAAAAAATCGGAGGAGCTTGCCAATGATGAGGCCATTACGGCTCGCCTTTAGGTGTCCTCTTCGTGATAGCGTCATTTAAAGAACCAGGGTCAGCACAACGTAAAAAACAAAAAAAAAGAGTAAAAAAGCTGTGAAAAAAAACCGGAGGAGCTTGCTAAAGATGAGGCCATTACGGCTCGCCTTTAGGTGTCCTCCTCGGGATAGCGTCATTTAAAGAACCAGGGTCAGCACAACGTAAAAAAAAAAAAAGGGAAAAAAACTGTGAAAAAACCGGAGGAGCTTGCCAAAGATGAGGCCATTACGGCTCGCCTTTAGGTGTCCTCCTCGGGATAGCATCATTTAAAGAACGAGGGTTAGCACAACGTAAAAAAAAATACCGGGGGAGCCTACCGACGAGGAGGCCATTACGGCTCGCCTTTAGGTGTCCTCCTCGGGATAGCATCAATTAAAGAACGAGGGTCAGCACAACGTAAAAAAAAAAAAACAGAGGAGCCTGCCGAAGATGAGGCCATTACGGCTCGCCTTTAGGTGTCCTCCTCGGGATAGCGTCAATTAAAGAACGAGGGTCAGCACAACGTAAAAAAAATACCGGGGGAGCCTACCGATGATAAGGCCATTACGGCTCGCCCTTAGGTGTCCTCCTCGGGATAGCATCAATTAAAGAACGAGCGCCAGCACAACGTAAAAAAAAAAAACAGAGAAGCCTGCCGAAGATGAGGCCATTACGGCTCCCCTTAAGGTGTCCTCCTCGGGATAGCACAACGAAAAAAAAAACCGGAGGAACCTGCCGAAGATGAGGCAATTACGGCTCGCCTTTAGGTTTCCTCCTCGGGATAGCGTCATTTAAAGAACGAGGGTCAGTACAACGTAAAAAAAAACCGAAAAAAACCTAGAAAAAACTATGAGAAAAATCGGAGGATCTTGCCAATGATGAGGCCATTACGGCTCGCCTTTAGGTGTCCTCCTCGTGATAGCATCATTTAAAGAACCAGGGTCAGCACAACGTAAAAAACAAAAAAAAAAGGGTAAAAAAACTGTGAAAAAAAACCGGAGGAGCTTGCTAAAGATGAGGCCATTACGGCTCGCCTTTAGGTGTCCTCCTCGGGATAGTGTCATTTAAAGAACGAGGGATAGCGCAATGTAAAAATAAAAAAACTGGAGGAGCCTGCCGAAGCTGAGGCCATTACGGCTCGCCCTTAGGTGTTCTCCTCGGGATAGCGTCAATTAAAGAACGAAGGTCAGCACAACGTAAAAAAAAAAAAAAAACAGAGGAGCCTGCTGAAGATGAGGCCATTACGGCTCGCCTTTAGGTGTCCTCTTCGGGATAGCACAATGAAAAAAAAACCGGAGGAACCTGCCGAAGATGAGGCAATTACGGCTCGCCTTTAGGTTTCCTCCTCGGGATAGCGTCATTTAAAGAACTAGGGTCAGTACAACGTAAGAAAAAAAACCGAGAATAAATCTAGAAAAAACTGTGAGAAAAAAAATCGGAGGAGCTTGCCAAAGATGAGGCCATTACGGCTCGCCTTTAGGTGTCCTCCTCGGGATAGCGTCATTTAAAGAACCAGGGTCAGCACAACGTAAAAAAAAAAAAAAAAAAAAAAAAAAAAAAAAAAAAAAAAAAACTGGGAAAAAAACCGGAGGAGCTTGCCAAAGATAAGGCCATTACGGTTCGCCTTTAGGTGTCCTCCTCGGGATAGCGTCATTTAAAGAACGAGGGTCAGCACAACGTAAAAAAAAAAAACCGGGGTAGCCTACCGATGATAAGGCCATTACGGCTCGGCCTTAGGTGTCCTCCTCGGGATAGCATCAATTAAAGAACGAGGGTCAGCACAACGTAAAAAAAAAAAACAGAGAAGCCTGCCGAAGATGAGGCCATTACGGCTCCCCTTAAGGTGTCCTCCTCGGGATAGCACAACGAAAAAAAAAACCGGAGGAACCTGCCGAAGATGAGGCAATTACGGCTCGCCTTTAGGTTTCCTCCTCGGGATAGTGTCAATTAAAGAACGAGGGTCAGCACAACGTAAAAAAAAATACCGGGGGAGCCTACCGATGATAAGGCCATTACGGCTCGCCCTTAGGTGTCCTCCTCGGGATAGCATCAATTAAAGAACGAGGGTCAGCACAACGTAAAAAAAAAAAACAGAGAAGCCTGCCGAAGATGAGGCCATTACGGCTCCCCTTAAGGTGTCCTCCTCGGGATAGCACAACGAAAAAAAAAACCGGAGGAACCTGCCGAAGATGAGGCAATTACGGCTCGCCTTTAGGTTTCCTCCTCGGGATAGCGTCATTTAAAGAACGAGGGTCAGTACAACGTAAAAAAAAAACCGAAAAAAACCTAGAAAAAACTGTGAGAAAAAATCGGAGGAGCTTGCCAATGATGAGGCCATTACGGCTCGCCTTTAGGTGTCCTCTTCGTGATAGCGTCATTTAAAGAACCAGGGTCAGCACAACGTAAAAAACAAAAAAAAGAGTAAAAAAACTGTGAAAAAAAACCGGAGGAGCTTGCTAAAGATGAGGCCATTACGGCTCGCCTTTAGGTGTCTTCCTCGGGATAGCGTCATTTAAAGAATGAGGGATAGCACAACGTAAAAATAAAAAAACCGGAGGAGGCTGCCGAAGCTGAGGCCATTACAGCTCGCCTTTAGGTGTCCTCCTCGGGATAACGTCAATTAAAGAACGAGGGTCAGCACAACGTAAAAAAAAAAAAAAAAAAAAAACAGAGGAGCCTGCTGAAGATGAGGGCATTACGGCTCGCCTTTAGGTGTCCTCCTCGGGATAGCACAATGAAAAAAAAACCGGAGGAACCTGCCGAAGATGAGGCAATTACGGCTCGCCTTTAGGTTTCCTCCTCGGGATAGCGTCATTTAAAGAACGAGGGTCAGTACAACGTAAAAAAAAAAACCAAAAAAAACCTAGAAAAAACTGTGAGAAAAAAATCGGAGGAGCTTGCCAAAGATGAGGCCATTACGGCTCGCCTTTAGGTGTCCTCCTCGTGATAGCGTCATTTAAAGAACCAGGGTCAGCACAACGTAAAAAAAAAAAAAAAACAGAGGAGCCTGTTGAAGATGAGGCCATTACGGCTCGCCTTTAGGTGTCCTCCTCGGGATAGCACAACGAAAAAAAACCGGAGGAACCTGCCGAAGATGGGGCAATTACGGCTCGCCTTTAGGTTTCCTCCTCGGGATAGTGTCATTTAAAGAACTAGGGTCAGTACAACGTAAGAAAAAAAAACCTAGAAAAAACTGTGAGAAAAAAATCGGAGGAGCTTGACGAAGATGAGGCCATTACGGCTCGCCTTTTGGTGTCCTCCTCGGGATAGCGTCATTTAAAGAACCAGGGTCAGCACAACGTAAAAAAAAAAAAAGGAAAAAAACTGTGAAAAAACCGGAGGAGCTTGCCAAAGATGAGGCCATTATGGCTCGCCTTTAGGTGTCCTCCTCGGGATAGCATCATTTAAAGAACGAGGGTCAGCACAACGTAAAAAAAAATACCAGGGGAGCCTACCGACGAGGAGGCCATTACGGCTCGCCTTTAGGTGTCCTCCTCGGGATAGCATCAATTAAAGAACGAGGGTCAGCACAACGTAAAAAAAAAAAACAGAGGAGCCTGCCGAAGATGAGGCCATTACGGCTCGCCTTTAGGTGTCCTCCTCGGGATAGCGTCAATTAAAGAACGAGGGTCAGCACAACGTAAAAAAAAAAAATCAGAGGAGCTTGCCAAAGATGAGGCCATTACGGCTCGCCTTTAGGTGTCCTCCTCGGGATAGCGTCATTTAAAGAACCATGGTCAGCACAACGAAAAAAAAAATGGGGAAAAAAAAACTGTTAAAAAAACCGGAGGAGCTTGCCAAAGATGAGGCCATTACGGCTCGCCTTTAGGTGTCCTCCTCGGGAGAGCGTCAATTAAAGATCGAGGGTCAGCACAACGTAAAAAAAAATACCGGGGGTGCCTACCGATGATGAGGCCATTACGGCTCGCCTTTAGGTGTCCTCCTCGGGATAGCATCAATTAAAGAACGAGGGTCAGCACAACGTAAAAAAAAAAAAAACAGAGGAGCCTGCCGAAGATGAAGCCATTATGGCTCGCCTTTAGGTGTCCTCCTCGGGATAGCACAATGAAAACAAAAACCGGAGGAACCTGCGGAAGATGAGGCAATTACGGCTCGCCTTTAGGTTTCCTCCTCGGGATAGCGTCATTTAAAGAACGAGGGTCAGTACAACGTAAAAAAAAAACCGAAAAAAACCTAGAAAAAACTGTGATAAAAAAATCGGAGGAGCTTGCCAAAGATGAGGCCATTACGGCTCGCCTTTAGGTGTCCTCCTCGTGATAGCATCATTTAAAGAACCAGGGTCAGCACAACGTAAAAAAAAAAAAAAGGGTAAAAAAACTGTGAAAAAAACCGGAGGAGCTTGCTAAAGATGAGGCCATTACAGCTCGCCTTTAGGTGTCCTCCTCGGGATAGCGTCATTTAATGAACGAGGGATAGCACAACGTAAAAAAAAAAAACCGGAGGAGCCTGCCGAAGATGAGGCCATTATGGCTCGCCTTTAGGTGTCCTCCTTGGGATAGCGTCAATTAAAGAACGAGGGTCAGCACAACGTAAAAAAAAAAATAGAGGAGCCTGTTGAAGATGAGGCCATTACGGCTCGCCTTTAGGTGTCCTCCTCGGGATAGCACAACGAATAAAAACCGGAGGAACCTGCCGAAGATGAGGCAATTACGGCTCGCCTTTAGGTTTCCTCCTCGGGATAGTGTCATTTAAAGAACTAGGGTCAGTACAACGTAAGAAAAAAAAACCTAGAAAAAACTGTGAGAAAAAAATCGGAGGAGCTTGCCAAAGATGAGGCCATTACGGCTCGCCTTTAGGTGTCCTCCTCGGGATTGTGTCATTTAAAGAACCAGGGTCAGCACAACGTAAAAAAAAAAAAAAAGGGAAAAAAACTGTGAAAAAACCGGAGGAGCTTGCCAAAGATGAGGCCATTAGGCTCACCTTTAGGTGTCCTCCTCGGGATAGCATCATTTAAAGAACAAGGGTCAGCACAACGTAAAAAACAATACCGGGGGAGCCTACCGACGATGAGGCCATTACGGCTCGCCTTTAGGTGTCCTCCTCGGGATAGCATCAATTAAAGAACGAGGGTCAGCACAACGTAAAAAAAAAAAAAACAGAGGAGCCTGCCGAAGATGAGGCCATTACGGCTCGCCTTTAGGTGTCCTCCTCGGGATAGCGTCAATTAAAGAACGAGGGTCAGCACAACGTAAAAAAAAAAAAAAACAGAGGAGCCTGCCGAAGATGAGGCCATTATGGCTCGGCTTTAGGTTTCCTCCTCGGGATAGTGTCATTTAAAGAACGAGGGTCAGTACAACGTAAAAAAAAAACCAAGAAAAAACCTAGAAAAAACTGTGGGAAAAAAATCAGAGGAGCTTTGATGACAAGTCATCTTAGCCTAGTTTTACAAGCCTTTTTCTTTGTTTTTATTTGGTTTTATGCACTTTCTTGCATTCTAAGTAAGTAATTTGGAATGGAAATGCATGGTTTCTTTGAATCAAACAACCATCATTTAATTGATGCTAAATCATGAGGTTTGAGCTAAATTTAATTGATTTTTAATGATTTATAAACCTTGTGAATTTGGTGATACTTTGATTGGTTGTTTTGATTACTTGTAGGTGAAGAAAAGAAAAAAATAAGAAAAGCGTAGCCTAAGGAGCATGATCTAAGCAAAGAAAGAAAGCGTGGCACAAGAAAAGGAAGCGTGGCTTAAGGAAGGAAAAGCGTGGGTGAAGTCAAGAAACAAGGGCACAAAGCTCTTGCCAAGAGCTTTAAAGCTCTTGTGGAGAGCTTTCCTTCAAAGAATCAAGAGCCAAGCTCTTGGCAAAGAGCTTTGAAGCTCTTGCCAAAGAGCTTTATCAAGAACACATGAAAAAGGAATCAAGAGCCAAGCTCTTGGAAAAGAGCTTTGAAGCTCTTGCCAAAGAGCTTTTTCGTGCATGCCTTGGAGAAAATCAAGAAGGAAAAGCCCACTAATGTACTCACCAAGACTTGAACCCATGACCAAGAGGAGGGGGCCAGCGCTACTTTACAAGGAAAAACAAGCCAAAATTAGCTTGTTTTCACTCACCAAGGTTCGAACTAGGCACCTCAAGGAAGCAAGGCCTTGTGCGCCACTCATGTGCCAAGAAAAATTGGCTTGTCTTCCTTCACCAAGGATTGAACCGGGCACCTCAAGGAAGCAAGACTTTGGGGGCTTCTCTAGTGCCAAGGAAATTAGCTCCACAAGTGCTCCACCCAAGATTTGAACCAAGGACCTCAAGGACAAGTAAAGCTCTTGCCAAGAGCTTTCAAGCTCTTGCAAAGAACTTTGTTCTCTTGGACCGTGTGCAACACATTGGAAGGAAAGGGAACCAAAGCTCTTGGCCAAAGCTCTTGCCAAGAGCCGAACTCTTCCCTGGGAGGTGCACCATGGGCTGAAAATTGCACTAAAAATCCAAATTAATTCATTTCTTCACCAAATCAAAAGCCCATCCAAATTCCAAAATCCAAGAATAGAAAGTGTATAAATAGGAGCTAGTTTAATGTAATAGGGACCTTTTTTTTACACTTTGAGATTTTACTTTGAATTTTCATTTTGAGCTTTTATTTTGAATTTAGATCTTAGAGAATTGAGAAGGAGAATTGATCTCTCTTCTTCTTGGTTCTTGCTTGAGCACTCTTTAATTTTCTTGCTTTTGATCTTGGGTGAAGAATTGAAGAACTTCTGTTTCAATCTCACCTTGAGATCTCTTGTTTATTTTCTCTGCATAATTGAATTTCCTTTTCTGTTTACTCTACTGCTTCATCTCCTCTTTAATTCTGCAATTTACTTTTCTTTATTTCTTTTGCAATCAATCTTGTTGGATCAAGGAAGGTTTTGAGATCTAGACTTGTTATCTAGTCTCTTCCACTCCTGAGATCTTCAACCTCTTTTACTTTGCTGCAAATTAAGCATTGCTTTCCTGTTTTTAAATTCTTCAAGGCATTTTACTCTTCTGTTTAAGATCTACTTCACTGCAATTAAATTTTCTCTTTTATGTTTAATGCAATTTACTTGTTCTTGTTTAATTTCTGCAATCCCAACTCCCAATCCCTTTTACAATTAAAGCAATTTACATTTCTTGCACATTAAGATTTAGTCATTTACATTTCTTGCAGTCTAAGTTTCTGCAATTTACATTACTTGTTCTTTAAGATTCAGCTTATTTACTTTCTTTGCTCTTTAATTTCCTGCAATTTACCCCTCTCCCTTTACATTTCAAGCAATTTAGTTTCTGTCAATTACACACAACTCAACCAATACTTGATTCGCTTGACTAAATCAACCACTAAACTAAAATTGCTCAATCCTTCAATCCCTGTGGGATCGACCTCACTCATGTGAGTTATTATTACTTGATGCGACCCGGTACACTTGCCGGTGAGTTTGTGTTGGATCGTTTTCCACACATCAAGCTTGCCAACGATGAGGCCATTACAGCTCGCCTTTAGGTGTCCTCCTCGGGATAGCGTCATTTAAAGAACCAGGGTCAGCACAATGAAAAAAAAATGGGGAAAAAAAACTGTGAAAAAAACCGGAGGAGCTTGCCAAAGATGAGGCCATTACGGCTCGCCTTTAGGTGTCCTCCTCGGGATACCGTCATTTAAAGAACGAGGGTCAGCACAACGTAAAAAAAAAAAAAAACCGGGAAAAAAACTTTGAAAAAAAAACCGGTGGAGCTTGCCAAAGATGAGGGCATTACGGCTAGCCTTTAGGTGTCCTCTTCGGGATAGCGTCATTTAAAGAACGAGGGTCAGCACAACGTTAAAAAAACAAAAAAAAAACGGAGGAGCCTGCCGAAGATGAGTCCATTACGGCTCGCCTTAGGTGTCCTCCTCGGGATAGCGTCATTTAAAGAACGAGGTTCAGTACAACATAAAAAAAAAGGAAAAAAACTGTGAAAAAAACCGGAGGAGCTTGCCAAAGATGAGGCCATTACAGCTCGCCTTTAGGTGTCCTCCTCGGGATAACGTCATTTAAAGAACGAGGGTCAGCACAACGTAAAAAAAAAAACGGGGGAGCCTGCCGAAGATGAGGCCATTACGGCTCGCCTTTAGGTGTCCTCCTCGGGATAGCGTCAATTAAAGAACGAGCGTCAGCACAACGTAAAAAAAAAAAAAAACAGACGAGCCTGCCGAAGATGAGGCCATTACGGCTCGCCTTTAGGTTTCCTCCTCGGGATAGCGTCATTTAAAGAACGAGGGTCAGTACAACGTAAAAAAAAACCGAGAAAAAACGTAGAAAAAACTGTGGGAAAAAAATCAGAGGAGCTTGCCAAAGATGATGCCATTACGGCTCGCCTTTAGGTGTCCTCCTCGGGATAGCGTCATTTAAAGAACCAGGGTCAGCACAACGAAAAAAAAAATGGAGAAAAAAAACTGTGAAAAAAACCGGAAGAGCTTGCCAAAGATGAGGCCATTACGGCTCGCCTTTAGGTTTCCTCCTCGGGATAGCGTCATTTAAAGAACGAGGGCCAGCACAACGTAAAAAAAAAAAAAATCGGGAAAAATACTGTGAAAAAAAAACCGGTGGAGCTTGCCAAAGATGAGGGCATTACGGCTCGCCTTTAGGTGTCCTCCTCGGGATAGCGTCATTTAAAGAACGAGGGTCAGCACAACGTTAAAAAAACAAAAAAAAAAAACAGAGGAGCATACCGAAGATGAGGCCATTACGGCTCGCCTTTAGGTGTCTTCCTCGGGATAGCGTCATTTAAAGAACGAGGTTCAGCACAACATAAAAAAAAGGGAAAAAAATTGTGAAAAAAACTGGAGGAGCTTGCCAAAGATGACGCTATTATGGCTCGCCTTTAGGTGTCCTCCTCGGGATAGCGTCATTTAAAGAACGAGGGTCAGCACAACGTAAAAAAATACCGGGGGAGCCTACCGATGATGAGGCCATTACGGCTCGCCTTTAGATGTCCTCCTCGGATAGCATCAATTAAAGAACGAGGGTCAGCACAACGTAAAAAAAAAAAAATAGAGGAGCCTGCCGAAGATGAGGCCATTACGGCTCGCCTTTAGGTGTCCTCCTCGGGATAGCACAACGAAAAAAAAAACCGGAGGAACCTGCCGAAGATGAGGCAATTACGGCTCGCCTTTAGGTTTCCTCCTCGGATAGCGTCATTTAAAGAACGAGGGTCAGTACAACGTAAAAAAAAAAAACCGAAAAAAACCTAGAAAAAACTGTGAGAAAAAAATCGGAGGAGCTTGCTAAAGATGAGGCCATCACGGCTCGCCTTTAGGTGTCCTCCTCGGGATAGCGTCATTTAAAGAACGAGGGATAGCACAACGTAAAAAAAAAAAAAAACCGTAGGAGCCTGCCGAAGATGATGCCATTACGGCTCGCCTTTAGGTTTCTTCCTCGGGATAACGTCATTTAAAGAACTAGGGTCAGTACAACGTAAGAAAAAAAAACCTAGAAAAAACTGTGAGAAAAAAATCGGAGGAGCTTGCCAAAGATGAGGCCATTACGGCTCGTCTTTAGGTTTCCTCCTCGAGATAGCGTCATTTAAAGAACCAGGGTCAGCACAACGTAAAAAAAAAAAAAAAAGAAAGGGAAAAAAACTGTGAAAAAAACCGGAGGAGCTTGCCAAAGATGAGGCCATTACGGCTCGCCTTTAGGTGTCCTCCTCGGGATAGCATCATTTTAAGAACGAGGGTCAGCACAACGTAAAAAAAAATACCGGGGGAGCCTACCGACGATGAGGCCATTACGGCTCGCCCTTAGGAGACCTCCTCGGGATAGCATCAATTAAAGAACGAGGGTCAGCACAACGTAAAAAAAAAAAAAAACAGAGGAGCCTGCCGAAGATGAGGCCATTACGGCTCGCCTTTAGGTGTCCTCCTCGGGATAGCGTCAATTAAAGAACGAGGGTCAGCACAACGTAAAAAAAAAAAAAAAAACAGACGAGCCTGCCGAAGATGAGGCCATTATGGCTCGCCTTTAGGTTTCCTCCTCGGGATAGTGTCATTTAAAGAACGAGGGTCAGTACAACGTAAAAAAAAACCAAGAAAAAACCTAGAAAAAACTGTGGGAAAAAAATTAGAGGAGCTTGCCAAAGATGAGGCCATTACGGCTCGCCTTTAGGTGTCCTCCTCGGGATAGCGTCATTTAAAGAACCAGGGTCAGCACAACGAAAAAAAAATGGTGAAAAAAAACTGTGAAAAAAACCGGAGGAGCTTGCCAAAGATTAGGCCATTACGGCTCGCCTTTAGGTGTCCTCCTCGGGATACCGTCATTTAAAGAACGAGGGTCAGCACAACGTAAAAAAAAAAAAAAAAAACCGGGAAAAAAACTGTGAAAAAAAAATCGGTGGAGCTTGCCAAAGATGAGGGCATTACGGCTCGCCTTTAGGTGTCCTCCTCGGGATAGCATCATTTAAAGAACGAGGGTCAGCACAACGTTAAAAAAACAAAAAAAAAACGGAGGAGCCTACCGAAATGAGTCCATTACGGCTCGCCTTTAGGTGTCCTCCTCGGGATAGCGTCATTTATAGAACGAGGTTCAGTACAACGTAAAAAAAAAGGGAAAAAACCTGTGAAAAAAACCGGAGGAGCTTGCCAAAGATGAGGCCATTACAGCTCGCCTTTAGGTGTCCTCCACGGGATAACGTCATTTAAAGAACGAGGGTCAGCACAACGTAAAAAAAAAAACGGGTGAGCCTGCCGAAGATGAGGCCATTACGGCTCGCCTTTAGGTGTCCTCCTCGGGATAGTGTCATTTAAAGAACGAGGGTCAGCACAACGTAAAAAAAAATACCGGGGGAGCCTACCGATGATGAGGCCATTACGGCTCGCCTTTAGGTGTCCTCCTCGGGATAGCATCAATTAAAGAACGAGGGTCAGCACAACGTAAAAAAAAAAAATAGAGGAGCCTGCCAAAGATGAGGCCATTACGGCTCGCCTTTAGGTGTCCTCCTCGGGATACCGTCATTTAAAGAACGAGGGTCAGCACAACGTAAAAAAAAAAAAAAAAACCGGGAAAAAAACTGTGAAAAAAAAAATCGGTGGAGCTTGCCAAAGATGAGGGCATTACGGCTCGCCTTTAGGTGTCCTCCTCGGGATAGCATCATTTAAAGAACGAGGGTCAGCACAACGTTAAAAAAACAAAAAAAAAACGGAGGAGCCTACCGAAGATGAGTCCATTACGGCTCGCCTTTAGGTGTCCTCCTCGGGATAGCGTCATTTATAGAACGAGGTTCAGTACAACGTAAAAAAAAAGGGAAAAAACCTGTGAAAAAAACCGGAGGAGCTTGCCAAAGATGAGGCCATTACGGCTCGTCTTTAGGTTTCCTCCTCGAGATAGCGTCATTTAAAGAACCAGGGTCAGCACAACGTAAAAAAAAAAAAAAAAAGGGAAAAAAACTGTGAAAAAAACCGGAGGAGCTTGCCAAAGATGAGGCCATTACGGCTCGCCTTTAGGTGTCCTCCTCGGGATAGCATCATTTTAAGAACGAGGGTCAGCACAACGTAAAAAAAAATACCGGGGGAGCCTACCGACGATGAGGCCATTACGGCTCGCCCTTAGGAGACCTCCTCGGGATAGCATCAATTAAAGAACGAGGGTCAGCACAACGTAAAAAAAAAAAAAACAGAGGAGCCTGCCGAAGATGAGGCCATTACGGCTCGCCTTTAGGTGTCCTCCTCGGGATAGCGTCAATTAAAGAACGAGGGTCAGCACAACGTAAAAAAAAAAAAAAAAACAGACGAGCCTGCCGAAGATGAGGCCATTATGGCTCGCCTTTAGGTTTCCTCCTCGGGATAGTGTCATTTAAAGAACGAGGGTCAGTACAACGTAAAAAAAAACCAAGAAAAAACCTAGAAAAAACTGTGGGAAAAAAATTAGAGGAGCTTGCCAAAGATGAGGCCATTACGGCTCGCCTTTAGGTGTCCTCCTCGGGATAGCGTCATTTAAAGAACCAGGGTCAGCACAACGAAAAAAAAATGGTGAAAAAAAACTGTGAAAAAAACCGGAGGAGCTTGCCAAAGATTAGGCCATTACGGCTCGCCTTTAGGTGTCCTCCTCGGGATACCGTCATTTAAAGAACGAGGGTCAGCACAACGTAAAAAAAAAAAAAAAAACCGGGAAAAAAACTGTGAAAAAAAAAATCGGTGGAGCTTGCCAAAGATGAGGGCATTACGGCTCGCCTTTAGGTGTCCTCCTCGGGATAGCATCATTTAAAGAACGAGGGTCAGCACAACGTTAAAAAAACAAAAAAAAAACGGAGGAGCCTACCGAAGATGAGTCCATTACGGCTCGCCTTTAGGTGTCCTCCTCGGGATAGCGTCATTTATAGAACGAGGTTCAGTACAACGTAAAAAAAAAAGGGAAAAAACCTGTGAAAAAAACCGGAGGAGCTTGCCAAAGATGAGGCCATTACAGCTCGCCTTTAGGTGTCCTCCACGGGATAACGTCATTTAAAGAACGAGGGTCAGCACAACGTAAAAAAAAAAACGGGTGAGCCTGCCGAAGATGAGGCCATTACGGCTCGCCTTTAGGTGTCCTCCTCGGGATAGCGTCATTTAAAGAACGAGGGTCAGCACAACGTAAAAAAAAATACCGGGGGAGCCTACCGATGATGAGGCCATTACGGCTCGCCTTTAGGTGTCCTCCTCGGGATAGCATCAATTAAAGAACGAGGGTCAGCACAACGTAAAAAAAAAAAATAGAGGAGCCTGCCAAAGATGAGGCCATTACGGCTCGCCTTTAGGTGTCCTTCTCGGGATACCGTCATTTAAAGAACGAGGGTCAGCACAACGTAAAAAAAAAAAAAAAAACCGGGAAAAAAACTGTGAAAAAAAAAATCGGTGGAGCTTGCCAAAGATGAGGGCATTACGGCTCGCCTTTAGGTGTCCTCCTCGGGATAGCATCATTTAAAGAACGAGGGTCAGCACAACGTTAAAAAAACAAAAAAAAAACGGAGGAGCCTACCGAAGATGAGTCCATTACGGCTCGCCTTTAGGTGTCCTCCTCGGGATAGCGTCATTTATAGAACGAGGTTCAGTACAACGTAAAAAAAAAGGGAAAAAACCTGTGAAAAAAACCGGAAGAGCTTGCCAAAGATGAGGCCATTACAGCTCGCCTTTAGGTGTCCTCCACGGGATAACGTCATTTAAAGAACGAGGGTCAGCACAACGTAAAGAAAAAAACGGGTGAGCCTGCCGAAGATGAGGCCATTACGGCTCGCCTTTAGGTGTCCTCCTCGGGATAGCGTCATTTAAAGAACGAGGGTCAGCACAACGTAAAAAAAAATACCGGGGGAGCCTACCGATGATGAGGCCATTACGGCTCGCCTTTAGGTGTCCTCCTCGGGATAGCATCAATTAAAGAACGAGGGTCAGCACAACGTAAAAAAAAAAATAGAGGAGCCTGCCAAAGATGAGGCCATTACGGCTCGCCTTTAGGTGTCCTCCTCGGGATAGCACAACGAAAAAAAAAACCGGAGGAACCTGCCGAAGATGAGGCAATTACGGCTCGCCTTTAGGTTTCCTCCTCGAGATAGCGTCATTTAAAGAACCAGGGTCAGCACAACGAAAAAAAAATGGTGAAAAAAAACTGTGAAAAAAACCGGAGGAGCTTGCCAAAGATGAGGCCATTACGGCTCGCCTTTAGGTGTCCTCCTCGGGATACCGTCATTTAAAGAACGAGGGTCAGCACAACGTAAAAAAAAAAAAAAAAACCGGGAAAAAAACTGTGAAAAAAAAAATCGGTGGAGCTTGCCAAAGATGAGGGCATTACGGCTCGCCTTTAGGTGTCCTCCTCGGGATAGCATCATTTAAAGAACGAGGGTCAGCACAACGTTAAAAAAACAAAAAAAAACGGAGGAGCCTATCGAAGATGAGTCCATTACGGCTCGCCTTTAGGTGTCCTCCTCGGGATAGCGTCATTTAAAGAACGAGGTTCAGTACAACGTAAAAAAAAAAGGAAAAAAACTGTGAAAAAAACCGGAGGAGCTTGCCAAAGATGAGGCCATTACAACTCGCCTTTAGGTGTCCTCCTCGGGATAACGTCATTTAAAGAACGAGGGTCAGCACAACGTAAAAAAAAAAACGGGTGAGCCTGCCGAAGATGAGGCCATTACGGCTCGCCTTTAGGTGTCCTCCTCGGGATAGCGTCATTTAAAGAACGAGGGTCAGCACAACGTAAAAAAAAATACCGGGGGAGCCTACCGATGATGAGGCCATTACGGCTCGCCTTTAGGTGTCCTCCTCGGGATAGCATCAATTAAAGAACGAGGGTCAGCACAACGTAAAAAAAAAAAATAGAGGAGCCTGCCGAAGATGAGGCCATTACGGCTCGCCTTTAGGTGTCCTCCTCGGGATAGCACAATGAAAAAAAAAAACCGGAGGAACCTGCCGAAGATGAGGCAATTATGGCTCGCCTTTAGGTTTCCTCCTCGGGATAGCGTCATTTAAAGAACGAGGGTCAGTACAACGTAAAAAAAAAAAACCGAAAAAAACCTAGAAAAAACTGTGAGAAAAAAATCAGAGGAGCTTGCTAAAGATGAGGCCATCACGGCTCGCATTTAGGTGCCCTCCTCGGGATAGCGTCATTTAAAGAACGAGGGATAGCACAACGTAAAAAAAAAAAACCGGAGGAGCCTGCCGAAGATGAGGCCATTACGGCTCGCCTTTAGGTGTCCTCCTTGGGATAGCGTCAATTAAAGAACGAGGGTCAGCACAACGTAAAAAAAAAACAAATAGAGGAGCCTGTGGAAGATGAGGCCATTACGGCTCGCCTTTAGGTATCCTCCTCGGGATAGCACAACGAAAAAAAACCGGAGGAACCTGCCGAAGATGAGGCAATTACGGCTCGCCTTTAGGTTTCCTCCTCGGGATAACATCATTTAAAGAACTAGGGTCAGTACAACGTAAGAAAAAAAAACCTAGAAAAAACTGTGAGAAAAAAATCGGAGGAGCTTGCCAAAGATGAGGCCATTACGGCTCGCCTTTAGGTGTCCTCCTCGGGATAGCGTCATTTAAAGAACCAGGGTCAGCACAACGTAAAAAAAAAAAACCGGGAAAAAAACTGTGAAAAAAAAAACCGGTGGAGCTTGCCAAAGATGAGGGCATTACGGCTCACCTTCCTCGGGATAGCGTCATTTAAAGAACGAGGGTCAGCACAACGTAAAAAAAAATACCGGGGGAGCCTACCGACGATGAAGCCATTACGGCTCGCCCTTAGGTGTCCTCCTCTTGATAGCATCAATTAAAGAACGAGGGTCAACACAACGTAAAAAAAAAAAAAAAACAGAGGAGCCTGCCGAAGATGAGGCCAATGCGGCTCGCCTTTAGGTGTCCTCCTCGGGCTAGCGTCAATTAAAGAACGAGGGTCAGCACAACGTAAAAAAAAAAAAAAAACAGACGAGCCTGCCGAAGATGAGGCTATTATGGCTCGCCTTTAGGTTTCCTCCTCGGGATAGTGTCATTTAAAGAACGAGGGTCAGTACAACGTAAAAAAAAAAACCAAGAAAAAACCTAGAAAAAACTGTGGGAAAAAATCAGAGGAGCTTGCCAAAGATGAGGCCATTACGGCTCGCCTTTAGGTGTCCTCCTCGGGATAGCGTCATTTAAAGAACCAGGGTCAGCACAACGAAAAAAAAAATGGGGAAAAAAAACTGTGAAAAAAACCGGAGGACCTTGCCAAAGATGAGGCCATTACGGCTCGCCTTTAGGTGTCCTCCTCCGGATACCGTCATTTAAAGAACGAGGGTCAGCACAACGTAAAAAAAAAAAAAAAAACCGGGAAAAAACTGTGAAAAAAAAACCGTTGGAGCTTTCCAAATATGAGGGCATTATGGCTCGCCTTTAGGTGTCCTCCTCGGATAGCGTCATTTAAAGAACGAGGGTCAGCACAACGTTAAAAAAACAAAAAAAAAAAACGGAGGAGCCTGCCGAAGATGAGTCCATTACAGCTCGCCTTTAGGTGTCCTCCTTGGGATAGCGTCATTTAAAGAACGAGGTTCAGTACAACGTAAAAAAAAAGGAAAAAAACTGTGAAAAAAACCAGAGGAGCTTGCCAAAGATGAGGCCATTACAGCTCGCCTTTAGGTGTCCTCCTCGGGATAATGTCATTTAAAGAACGAGGGTCAGCACAACGTAAAAAAAAAACGGGGGAGCCTGCCGAAGATGAGGCCATTACGGCTTGCCTTTAGGTGTCCTCCTCGGGATAGCGTCAATTAAAGAACGAGGGTCAGCACAACGTAAAAAAAAAATCGGGAAAAAACCTAGAAAAAACTGTGGGAAAAAAATCAGAGGAGCTTGCCAAAGATGATGCCATTATGGCTCGCCTTTAGGTGTCCTCCTCGGGATAGTGTCATTTAAAGAACCAGGGTCAGCACAAAGAAAAAAAAATGGAGAAAAAAAACTGTGAAAAAAACCGGAGGAGCTTGCCAAAGATGAGGCCATTACGGCTCGCCTTTAGGTGTCCTCCTCGGGATACCGTCATTTAAAGAATAAGGGCCAGCACAACGTAAAAAAAAAAAATCGGGAAAAAAACTGTGAAAAAAAAACCAGTGGAGCTTGCCAAAGATGAGGGCATTACGGCTCGCCTTTAGGTGTCCTCCTCAGGATAGCGTCATTTAAAGAACGAGGGTCAGCACAACGTTAAAAAAACAAAAAAAAAACAGAGGAGCCTGCCGAAGATGAGGCCATTACGGCTCGCCTTTAGGTGTCCTCCCCGGGATAGCGTCATTTAAAGAACGAGGTTCAGCACAACAAAAAAAAAGGGAAAAAAACTGTGAAAAAAACCGGAGGAGCTTGCCAAAGATGAGGCCATTACGGCTCGCCTTTAGGTGTCCTCCTCGGGATAGCGTCATTTAAAGAACGAGGGTCAGCACAACGTAAAAAAAATACCGGGGGAGCCTACCGATGATGAGGCCATTACGGCTCGCCTTTAGGTGTCCTCCTCGGCATAGCATCAATTAAAGAACGAGGGTCAGCACAACGTAAAAAAAAAAAAAAATAGAGGAGCCTGCCGAAGATGAGGCCATTACGGCTCGCCTTTAGGTGTCCTCCTCGGGATAGCACAACGAAAAAAAAAACCGGAGGAACCTGCCGAAGATGAGGCAATTACGGCTCGCCTTTAGGTTTCTTCCTCGGGATAGCGTCATTTAAAGAACGAGGGTCAGTACAACGTAAAAAAAAATACCGAAAAAAACCTAGAAAAAACTGTGAGAAAAAAATCAGAGGAGCTTGCTAAAGATGAGGCCATCACGGCTCGCCTTTAGGTGTCCTCCTCGGGATAGCGTCATTTAAAGAACGAGGGATAGCACAACGTAAAAAAAAAAAACCGGAGGAGCCTGCCGAAGATGAGGCCATTAAAGCTCGCCTTTAGGTGTCCTCCTTGGGATAGCGTCAATTAAAGAACGAGGGTCAGCACAACGTAAAAAAAAAAAACAGAGGAGCCTGTGGAAGATGGGGCCATTACGGCTCGCCTTTAGGTGTCCTCCTCGGATAGCACAATGAAAAAAAAACCGGAGGAACCTGCCGAAGATGAGGCAATTACGGCTCGCCTTTAGGTTTTCTCCTCGGATAACGTCATTTAAAGAACTAGGGTCAGTACAACGTAAGAAAAAAAAACCTAGAAAAAACTGTGAGAAAAAAATCGGAGGAGCTTGCCAAAGATGAGGCCATTACGGCTCGCCTTTAGGTGTCCTCCTCGGGATAGCGTCATTTAAAGAACCAGGGTCAGCACAACGTAAAAAAAAAAAAAAGAAAGGGAAAAAACTATGAAAAAAACCGGAGAACTTGCCAAAGATGAGGCCATTACGGCTCGCCTTTAGGTGTCCTCCTCGGGATAGCATCATTTAAAGAACGAGGGTCAGCACAACGTAAAAAACAATACCGGGGAGCCTACCGACGATGAGGCCATTACGGCTCGCCTTTAGGTGTCCTCCTCGGGATAGCATCAATTAAAGAACGAGGGTCAGCACAACGTAAAAAAAAAAAAAACAGAGGAGCCTGCCGAAGATGAGGCCATTACGGCTCGCCTTTAGGTGTCCTCCTCGGGATAGCGTCAATTAAAGAACGAGGGTCAGCACAACGTAAAAAAAAAAAAAACAGAGGAGCCTGCCGAAGATGAGGCCATTATGGCTCGGCTTTAGGTTTCCTCCTCGGGATAGTGTCATTTAAAGAACGAGGGTCAGTACAACGTAAAAAAAAAAACCAAGAAAAAACCTAGAAAAAACTGTGGGAAAAAAATCAGAGGAGCTTTGATGACAAGTCATCTTAGCCTAGTTTTACAAGCCTTTTTCTTTGTTTTTATTTGGTTTTATGCACTTTCTTGCATTCTAAGTAAGTAATTTGGAATGGAAATGCATGGTTTCTTTGAATCAAACAACCATCATTTAATTGATGCTAAATCATGAGGTTTGAGCTAAATTTAATTGATTTTTAATGATTTATAAACCTTGTGAATTTGGTGATACTTTGATTGGTTGTTTTGATTACTTGTAGGTGAAGAAAAGAAAAAAATAAGAAAAGCGTAGCCTAAGGAGCATGATCTAAGCAAAGAAAGAAAGCGTGGCACAAGAAAAGGAAGCGTGGCTTAAGGAAGGAAAAGCGTGGGTGAAGTCAAGAAACAAGGGCACAAAGCTCTTGCCAAGAGCTTTAAAGCTCTTGTGGAGAGCTTTCCTTCAAAGAATCAAGAGCCAAGCTCTTGGCAAAGAGCTTTGAAGCTCTTGCCAAAGAGCTTTATCAAGAACACATGAAAAAGGAATCAAGAGCCAAGCTCTTGGAAAAGAGCTTTGAAGCTCTTGCCAAAGAGCTTTTTCGTGCATGCCTTGGAGAAAATCAAGAAGGAAAAGCCCACTAATGTACTCACCAAGACTTGAACCCATGACCAAGAGGAGGGGGGCCAGCGCTACTTTACAAGGAAAAACAAGCCAAAATTAGCTTGTTTTCACTCACCAAGGTTCGAACTAGGCACCTCAAGGAAGCAAGGCCTTGTGCGCCACTCATGTGCCAAGAAAAATTGGCTTGTCTTCCTTCACCAAGGATTGAACCGGGCACCTCAAGGAAGCAAGACTTTGGGGCTTCTCTAGTGCCAAGGAAATTAGCTCCACAAGTGCTCCACCCAAGATTTGAACCAAGGACCTCAAGGACAAGTAAAGCTCTTGCCAAGAGCTTTCAAGCTCTTGCAAAGAACTTTGTTCTCTTGGACCGTGTGCAACACATTGGAAGGAAAGGGAACCAAAGCTCTTGGCCAAAGCTCTTGCCAAGAGCCGAACTCTTCCCTGGGAGGTGCACCATGGGCTGAAAATTGCACTAAAAATCCAAATTAATTCATTTCTTCACCAAATCAAAAGCCCATCCAAATTCCAAAATCCAAGAATAGAAAGTGTATAAATAGGAGCTAGTTTAATGTAATAGGGACCTTTTTTTTACACTTTGAGATTTTACTTTGAATTTTCATTTTGAGCTTTTATTTTGAATTTAGATCTTAGAGAATTGAGAAGGAGAATTGATCTCTTTTCTTCTTGGTTCTTGCTTGAGCACTCTTTAATTTTCTTGCTTTTGATCTTGGGTGAAGAATTGAAGAACTTCTGTTTCAATCTCACCTTGAGATCTCTTGTTTATTTTCTCTGCATAATTGAATTTCCTTTTCTGTTTACTCTACTGCTTCATCTCCTCTTTAATTCTGCAATTTACTTTTCTTTATTTCTTTTGCAATCAATCTTGTTGGATCAAGGAAGGTTTTGAGATCTAGACTTGTTATCTAGTCTCTTCCACTCCTGAGATCTTCAACCTCTTTTACTTTGCTGCAAATTAAGCATTGCTTTCCTGTTTTTAAATTCTTCAAGGCATTTTACTCTTCTGTTTAAGATCTACTTCACTGCAATTAAATTTTCTCTTTTATGTTTAATGCAATTTACTTGTTCTTGTTTAATTTCTGCAATCCCAACTCCCAATCCCTTTTACAATTAAAGCAATTTACATTTCTTGCACATTAAGATTTAGTCATTTACATTTCTTGCAGTCTAAGTTTCTGCAATTTACATTACTTGTTCTTTAAGATTCAGCTTATTTACTTTCTTTGCTCTTTAATTTCCTGCAATTTACCCCTCTCCCTTTACATTTCAAGCAATTTAGTTTCTCTCAATTACACACAACTCAACCAATACTTAATTCGCTTGACTAAATCAACCACTAAACTAAAATTGCTCAATCCTTCAATCCCTGTGGGATCGACCTCACTCATGTGAGTTATTATTACTTGATGCGACCCGGTACACTTGCCGGTGAGTTTGTGTTGGATCGTTTTCCACACATCAAGCTTGCCAACGATGAGGCCATTACGGCTCGCCTTTAGGTGTCCTCCTCGGGATAGCGTCATTTAAAGAACCAGGGTCAGCACAACGAAAAAAAAATGGGGAAAAAAAACTGTGAAAAAAACCGGAGGAGCTTGCCAAAGATGAGGCCATTACGGCTCGCCTTTAGGTGTCCTCCTCGGGATAGCGTCATTTAAAGAACCAGGGTCAGCACAACGAAAAAAAAAATGGTGAAAAAAAACTGTGAAAAAAACCGGAGGAGCTTGCCAAAGATGAGGCCATTACGGCTCGCCTTTAGGTGTCCTCCTCGGGATACCGTCATTTAAAGAACGAGGGTCAGCACAACGTAAAAAAAAAAAAAACCGGGAAAAAAACTGTGAAAAAAAAAATCGGTGGAGCTTGCCAAAGATGAGGGCATTACGGCTCGCCTTTAGGTGTCCTCCTCGGGATAGCATCATTTAAAGAACGAGGGTCAGCACAACGTTAAAAAAACAAAAGAAAAACGGAGGAGCCTACCGAAGATGAGTCCATTACGGCTCGCCTTTAGGTGTCCTCCTCGGGATAGCGTCATTTAAAGAACGAGGTTCAGTACAACGTAAAAAAACAAGGAAAAAAACTGTGAAAAAAACCGGAGGAGCTTGCCAAAGATGAGGCCATTACAGCTCGCCTTTAGGTGTCCTCCACGGGATAACGTCATTTAAAGAACGAGGGTCAGCACAACGTAAAAAAAAAAATGGGTGAGCCTGCCGAAGATGAGGCCATTACGGCTCGCCTTTAGGTGTCCTCCTCGGGATAGCGTCATTTAAAGAACGAGGGTCAGCACAACGTAAAAAAAAAATACCGGGGGAGCCTACCGATGATGAGGCCATTACGGCTCGCCTTTAGGTGTCCTCCTCGGGATAGCATCAATTAAAGAACGAGGGTCAGCACAACATAAAAAAAAAAAATAGAGGAGCCTGCCAAAGATGAGGCCATTACGGCTCGCCTTTAGGTGTCCTCCTCGGGATAGCACAACGAAAAAAAAAACCGGAGGAACCTGCCGAAGATGAGGCAATTACGGCTCGCCTTTAGGTTTCCTCCTCGGGATAGCGTCATTTAAAGAACCAGGGTCAGCACAACGAAAAAAAAAATGGTGAAAAAAAACTGTGAAAAAAACCGGAGGAGCTTGCCAAAGATGAGGCCATTACGGCTCGCCTTTAGGTGTCCTCCTCGGGATACGTCATTTAAAGAACGAGGGTCAGCACAACGTAAAAAAAAAAAAAACCGGGAAAAAAACTGTGAAAAAAAAATCGGTGGAGCTTGCCAAAGATGAGGCATTACGGCTCGCCTTTAGGTGTCCTCCTCGGGATAGCATCATTTAAAGAACGAGGGTCAGCACAACGTTAAAAAAACAAAAGAAAAACGGAGGAGCCTACCGAAGATGAGTCCATTACGGCTCGCCTTTAGGTGTCCTCCTCGGGATAGCGTCATTTAAAGAACGAGGTTCAGTACAACGTAAAAAAACAAGGAAAAAAACTGTGAAAAAAACCGGAGGAGCTTGCCAAAGATGAGGCCATTACAGCTCGCCTTTAGGTGTCCTCCACGGGATAACGTCATTTAAAGAACGAGGGTCAGCACAACGTAAAAAAAAAAATGGGTGAGCCTGCCGAAGATGAGGCCATTACGGCTCGCCTTTAGGTGTCCTCCTCGGGATAGCGTCATTTAAAGAACGAGGGTCAGCACAACGTAAAAAAAAAATACCGGGGGAGCCTACCGATGATGAGGCCATTACGGCTCGCCTTTAGGTGTCCTCCTCGGGATAGCATCAATTAAAGAACGAGGGTCAGCACAACATAAAAAAAAAAATAGAGGAGCCTGCCAAAGATGAGGCCATTACGGCTCGCCTTTAGGTGTCCTCCTCGGGATAGCACAACGAAAAAAAAAACCGGAGGAACCTGCCGAAGATGAGGCAATTACGGCTCGCCTTTAGGTTTCCTCCTCGGGATAGCGTCATTTAAAGAACCAGGGTCAGCACAACGAAAAAAAAAATGGTGAAAAAAAACTGTGAAAAAAACCGGAGGAGATTGCCAAAGATGAGGCCATTACGGCTCGCCTTTAGGTGTCCTCCTCGGGATACCGTCATTTAAAGAACGAGGGTCAGCACAACGTAAAAAAAAAAAAAAACCGGGAAAAAAACTGTGAAAAAAAAAATCGGTGGAGCTTGCCAAAGATGAGGGCATTACGGCTCGCCTTTAGGTGTCCTCCTCGGGATAGCATCATTTAAAGAACGAGGGTCAGCACAATGTTAAAAAAACAAAAAAAAACGGAGGAGCCTACCGAAGATGAGTCCATTACGGCTCGCCTTTAGGTGTCCTCCTCGGGATAGCGTCATTTAAAGAACGAGGTTCAGTACAACGTAAAAAAAAAAGGAAAAAAACTGTGAAAAAAACCAGAGGAGCTTGCCAAAGATGAGGCCATTACAGCTCGCCTTTAGGTGTCCTCCTCGGGATAACATCATTTAAAGAACGAGGGTCAGCACAACGTAAAAAAAAAAACGGGTGAGCCTGCCGAAGATGAGGCCATTACGGCTCGCCTTTAGGTGTCCTCCTCGGGATAGCGTCATTTAAAGAACGAGGGTCAGCACAACGTAAAAGAAAATACCGGGGAGCCTACCGATGATGAGGCCATTACGGCTCGCCTTTAGGTGTCCTCCTCGGGATAGCATCAATTAAAGAACGAGGGTCAGCACAACGTAAAAAAAAAAATAGAGGAGCCTGCTGAAGATGAGGCCATTACGGCTCGCCTTTAGGTGTCCTCCTCGGGATAGCACAATGAAAAAAAAAACCGGAGGAACCTGCCGAAGATGAGGCAATTATGGCTCGCCTTTAGGTTTCCTCCTCGGGATAGCGTCATTTAAAGAACGAGGGTCAGTACAACGTAAAAAAAAAAACCGAAAAAAACCTAGAAAAAACTGTGAGAAAAAAATCAGAGGAGCTTGCTAAAGATGAGGCCATCACGGCTCGCATTTAGGTGCCTCCTCGGGATAGCGTCATTTAAAGAACGAGGGATAGCACAACGTAAAAAAAAAAAACCGGAGGAGCCTGCCGAAGATGAGGCCATTACGGCTCGCCTTTAGGTGTCCTCCTTGGGATAGCGTCAATTAAAGAACGAAGGTCAGCACAACGTAAAAAAAAAATAGAGGAGCCTGTGGAAGATGAGGCCATTACGGCTCGCCTTTAGGTGTCCTCCTCGGGATAGCACAACGAAAAAAACCGGAGGAACCTGCCGAAGATGAGGCAATTACGGCTCGCCTTTAGGTTTCCTCCTCGGGATAACATCATTTAAAGAACTAGGGTCAGTACAACGTAAGAAAAAAAAAACCTAGAAAAAACTGTGAGAAAAAAATCGGAGGAGCTTGCCAAAGATGAGGCCATTACGGCTCGCCTTTAGGTGTCCTCCTCGGGATAGCGTCATTTAAAGAACGAGGGTCAGCACAACGTAAAAAAAAATACCGGCGGAGCATACCGACGATGAAGCCATTACGGCTCGCCCTTAGGTGTCCTCCTCTTGATAGCATCAATTAAAGAACGAGGGTCAACACAACGTAAAAAAAAAAAAAACAGAGGAGCCTGCCGAAGATG
Organism: Arachis hypogaea; assembly: GCF_003086295.3. Classification (NCBI taxonomy): domain Eukaryota; kingdom Viridiplantae; phylum Streptophyta; class Magnoliopsida; order Fabales; family Fabaceae; genus Arachis; species Arachis hypogaea. The sequence goes on along the minus strand of NW_027255454.1, from coordinate 243,434 downwards.
AGGCCAATGCGGCTCGCCTTTAGGTGTCCTCCTCGGGCTAGCGTCAATTAAAGAACGAGGGTCAGCACAACATAAAAAAAAAAAAAAACAGACGAGCCTGCCGAAGATGAGGCTATTATGGCTCGCCTTTAGGTTTCCTCCTCGGGATAGTGTCATTTAAAGAACGAGGGTCAGTACAACGTAAAAAAAAAAAACCAAGAAAAAACCTAGAAAAAACTGTGGGAAAAAATCAGAGGAGCTTGCCAAAGATGAGGCCATTACGGCTCGCCTTTAGGTGTCCTCCTCGGGATAGCGTCATTTAAAGAACCAGGGTCAGCACAACGAAAAAAAAATGGGGAAAAAAAACTGTGAAAAAAACCGGAGGACCTTGCCAAAGATGAGGCCATTACGGCTCGCCTTTAGGTGTCCTCCTCCGGATACCGTCATTTAAAGAACGAGGGTCAGCACAACGTAAAAAAAAAAAAAAACCGGGAAAAAAACTGTGAAAAAAAAAACCGTTGGAGCTTTCCAAAGATGAGGGCATTATGGCTCGCCTTTAGGTGTCCTCCTCGGGATAGCGTCATTTAAAGAACGAGGGTCAGCACAACGTTAAAAAAACAAAAAAAAAAAACGGAGGAGCCTGCCGAAGATGAGTCCATTACAGCTCGCCTTTAGGTGTCCTCCTCGGGATAGCGTCATTTAAAGAACGAGGTTCAGTACAACGTAAAAAAAAAAGGAAAAAAACTGTGAAAAAAACCGGAGGAGCTTGCCAAAGATGAGGCCATTACAGCTCGCCTTTAGGTGTCCTCCTCGGGATAACGTCATTTAAGGAACGAGGGTCAGCACAACGTAAAAAAAAAAAACGGGGGAGCCTGCCGAAGATGAGGCCATTACGGCTTGCCTTTAGGTGTCCTCCTCGGGATAGCGTCAATTAAAGAACGAGGGTCAGCACAACGTAAAAAAAAAATTGGGAAAAAACCTAGAAAAAACTGTGGGAAAAAAATCAGAGGAGCTTGCCAAAGATGATGCCATTACGGCTCGCCTTTAGGTGTCCTCCTCGGGATAGTGTCATTTAAAGAACCAGGGTCAGCACAAAGAAAAAAAAAACGGAGAAAAAAAACTGTGAAAAAAACCGGAGGAGCTTGCCAAAGATGAGGTCATTACGGCTCGCCTTTAGGTGTCCTCCTCGGGATACCGTCATTTAAAGAATAAGGGCCAGCACAACGTAAAAAAAAAAAAAAAATCGGGAAAAAAACTGTGAAAAAAAAACCGATGGAGCTTGCCAAAGATGAGGGCATTACGGCTCGCCTTTAGGTGTCCTCCTCGGGATAGCGTCATTTAAAGAACGAGGGTCAGCACAACGTTAAAAAAACAAAAAAAAAAAACAGAGGAGCCTGCCGAAGATGAGGCCATTACGGCTCGCGTTTAGGTGTCCTCCTCGGGATAGCGTCATTTAAAGAACGAGGTTCAGCACAACATAAAAAAAAGGGAAAAAAACTGTGAAAAAAACCGGAGGAGCTTGCCAAAGATGAGGCCATTACGGCTCGCCTTTAGGTGTCCTCCTCGGGATAGCGTCATTTAAAGAATGAGGGTCAGCACAACGTAAAAAAAATACCGGGGGAGCCTACCGATGATGAGGCCATTACGGCTCGCCTTTAGGTGTCCTCCTCGGGATAGCATCAATTAAAGAACGAGGGTCAGCACAACGTAAAAAAAAAAAAAATAGAGGAGCCTGCCGAAGATGAGGCCATTACGGCTCGCCTTTAGGTGTCCTCCTCGGGATAGCACAACGAAAAAAAAAACCGGAGGAACCTGCCGAAGTTGAGGCAATTACGGCTCGCCTTTAGCTTTCTTCCTCGGGATAGCGTCATTTAAAGAACGAGGGTCAGTACAATGTAAAAAAAAATACCGAAAAAAACCTAGAAAAAACTGTGAGAAAAAAATCAGAGGAGCTTGCTAAAGATGAGGCCATCACGGCTCGCCTTTAGGTGTCCTCCTCGGGATAGCGTCATTTAAAGAACGAGGGATAGCACAACTTAAAAAAAAAAAACCGGAGGAGCCTGCCGAAGATGAGGCCATTAAGGCTCGCCTTTAAGTGTCCTCCTTGGGATAGCGTCAATTAAAGAACGAGGGTCAGCACAACGTAAAAAAAAAAAACAGAGGAGCCTGTGGAAGATGGGGCCATTACGGCTTGCCTTTAGGTGTCCTCCTCGGGATAGCACAATGAAAAAAAAACCGGAGGAACCTGCCGAAGATGAGGCAATTACGGCTCGCCTTTAGGTTTCCTCCTCGGGATAACGTCATTTAAAGAACTAGGGTCAGTACAACGTAAGAAAAAAAAACCTAGAAAAAACTGTGAGAAAAAAATCGGAGGAGCTTGCCAAAGATGAGGCCATTACGGCTCGCCTTTAGGTGTCCTCCTCGGGATAGCGTCATTTAAAGAACCAGGGTCAGCACAACGTAAAAAAAAAAAAAAAGAAAGGGAAAAAAACTATGAAAAAAACCGGAGGAGCTTGCCAAAGATGAGGCCATTACGGCTCGCCTTTAGGTGTCCTCCTCGGGATAGCATCATTTAAAGAACGAGGGTCAGCACAACGTAAAAAAAAATACCGGGGGAGCCTACCGATGATAAGGCCATTACGGCTCGCCCTTAGGTGTCCTCCTCGGGATAGCATCAATTAAAGAATGAGGGTCAGCACAACGTAAAAAAAAAACAGAGGAGCCTGCCGAAGATGAGGCCATTACGGCTCGCCTTAAGGAGTCCTCCTCGGGATAGCACAACGAAAAAAAAAAACCGGAGGAACCTGCCGAAGATGAGGCAATTACGGCTCGCCTTTACGTTTCCTCCTCGGGATAGCGTCATTTAAAGAACGAGGGTCAGCACAACGTAAAAAAAAAAAAAAACGAAAAAAACCTAGAAAAAACTGTGAGAAAAAATCGGAGGAGCTTGCCAATGATGAGGCCATTACGGCTCGCCTTTAGGTGTCCTCCTCGTGATAGCGTCATTTAAAGAACCAGGGTAAGCACAACATAAAAAACAAAAAAAAAGGGGTAAAAAAACTGTGAAAAAAAACCGGAGGAGCTTGCTAAAGATTAGGCCATTACGGCTCGCCTTTAGGTGTCCTCCTCGGGATAGCGTCATTTAAAGAACGAGGGATAGCACAACGTAAAAATAAAAAACCGGAGGAGCCTGCCGAAGCTGAGGCCATTACGGCTCGCCTTTAGGTGTCCTCCTCGGATAGCGTCAATTAAAGAACGAGGGTCAGCACAACGTAAAAAAAAAAAAACAGAGGAGCCTGCTGAAGATGAGGCCATTACGGCTCGCCTTTAGGTGTCCTCCTCGGGATAGCACAATGAAAAAAAAACCGGAGGAACCTGCCGAAGATGAGGCAATTACGGCTCGCCTTTAGGTTTCCTCCTCGGGATAGCGTCATTTAAAGAACTAGGGTCAGTACAACGTAAGAAAAAAAACCGAGAATAAACCTAGAAAAAACTGTGAGAAAAAATCGGAGGAGCTTGCCAATGATGAGGCCATTACGGCTCGCCTTTAGGTGTCCTCCTCGTGATAGCGACATTTAAAGAACCAGGGTAAGCACAACGTAAAAAACAAAAAAAAAAGGGTAAAAAAACTGTGAAAAAAAACCGGAGGAGCTTGCTAAAGATTAGGCCATTACGGCTCGCCTTTAGGTGTCCTCCTCGGGATAGCGTCATTTAAAGAACGAGGGATAGCGCAACGTAAAAAAAAAAAACCGGAGGAGCCTGCCGAAGCTGAGGCCATTACGGCTCGCCTTTAGGTGTCCTCCTCGGATAGCGTCAATTAAAGAACGAGGGTCAGCACAACGTAAAAAAAAAAAACAGAGGAGCCTGCTGAAGATGAGGCCATTACGGCTCGCCTTTAGGTGTCCTCCTCGAGATAGCACAATGAAAAAAAAACCGGAGGAACATGCCGAAGATGAGGCAATTACGGCTCGCCTTTAGGTTTCCTCCTCGGGATAGCGTCATTTAAAGAACTAGGGTCAGTACATCGTAAGAAAAAAAAACTGAGAATAAACCTAGAAAAAACTGTGAGAAAAAAAATCGGAGGAGCTTGCCTAAGATGAGGCCATTACGGCTCGCCTTTAGGTGTCCTCCTCGGGATAGCGTCATTTAAAGAAGCAGGGTCAGCACAACGTAAAAAAAAAAAAAAAAAAAAAAAAAAAAAAAAAAAAAAAAAAAAAAAAAAAAAAAAAAAAACGGGGTAAAAAAACTGTGAAAAAAATCGGAGGAGCTTGCCAAAGATAAGGCCATTACGGTTCGCCTTTAGGTGTCCTCCTCGGGATAGCGTCATTTAAAGAACGAGGGTCAGCACAACGTAAAAAAAAAAAACCGGAGGAGCCGGCCGAAGATGAGGCCATTACGGCTCGCCTTTAGATGTCCTCCTTGGGATAGCGTCAATTAAAGAATGAGGGTCAGCACAACGTAAAAAAAAATAGAGGAGCTTGCCGAAGATGAGGACATTATGGCTCGCCTTTAGGTGTCCTCCTCGGGATAGCGTCATTTAAAGAACATGGTTCAGCACAACATAAAAAAAAGGGAAAAAAACTGTGAAAAAAACCGGAGGAGCTTGCCAAAGATGAGGCCATTACGGCTCGCCTTTAGGTGTCCTCCTCGGGATAGCGTCATTTAAAGAACGAGGGTCAGCACAACGTAAAAAAAAATACCGGGGGTGCCTACCGATGATGAGGCCATTACGGCTCGCCTTTAGGTGTCCTCCTCGGGATAGCATCAATTAAAGAACGAGGGTCAGCACAACGTAAAAAAAAAAAATAGAGGAGCCTGCCGAAGATGAGGCCATTACGGCTCGCCTTTAGGTGTCCTCCTCGGGATAGCACAACGAAAAAAAAAACCGGAAGAACCTGCCGAAGATGAGGCAATTATGGCTCGCCTTTAGGTTTCCTCCTCGGGATAGCGTCATTTAAAGAACGTGGGTCAGTACAACGTAAAAAAAAAACCGAAAAAAACCTAGAAAAAACTGAGAAAAAAATCGGAGGAGCTTGCCAAAGATGAGGCCATTACGGCTCGCCTTTAGGTGTCCTCCTCGTGATAGCGTCATTTAAAGAACCAGGGTCAGCACAATGTATAAAAAAAAAATGGTAAAAAAACTGTGAAAAAAACCGGAGGAGCTAGCTAAAGATGAGGCCATTACAGCTCGCCTTTAGGTGTCCTCCTCGGGATAGCGTCATTTAAAGAACGAGGGATAGCACAACGTAAAAAAAAAAACCGGAGGAGCCTGCCGAAGATGAGGCCATTATGGCTCGCCTTTAGGTGTCCTCCTTGGGATAGCGTCAATTAAAGAACGAGGGTCAGCATAACGTAAAAAAAAAAAAACAGAGGAGCCTGTTGAAGATGAGGCCATTACGGCTCGCCTTTAGGTGTCCTCCTCGGGATAGCACAACGAAAAAAAAACTGGAGGAACCTGCCAAAGATGAGGCAATTACGGCTCGCCTTTAGGTTTCCTCCTCGGGATAGTGTCATTTAATGAACTTGGGTCAGTACAACGTAAGAAAAAAAAACCTAGAAAAAACTGTGAGAAAAAAATCGGAGGAGCTTGCCAAAGATGAGGCCATTACGGCTCGCCTTTAGGTGTCCTCCTCGGGATAGCGTCATTTAAAGAACCAGGGTCAGCACAACGTAAAAAAAAAAAAACAGAAAGGGAAAAAAACTGTGAAAAAACCGGAGGAGCTTGCCAAAGATGAGGCCATTACGGCTCGCCTTTAGGTGTCCTCCTCGGGATAGCATCATTTAAAGAACGAGGGTCAGCACAACGTAAAAAAAAATACCGGGGGAGCCTACCGATGATGACGCCATTACGGCTCGCCTTTAGGTGTCCTCCTCGGGATAGCATCAATTAAAGAACGAGGGTCAGCACAACGTAAAAAAAAAAAATAGAGGAGCCTGCCGAAGATGAGGCCGTTACGGCTCGCCTTTAGGTGTCCTCCTCGGGATAGCGTCAATTAAAGAACGAGGGTCAGCACAACGTAAAAAAAAAAAAACAGACGAGCCTGCCGAAGATGAGGCCATTATGGCTCGCCTTTAGGTTTCCTCCTCGGGATAGCGTCATTTAAAGAACGAGGGTCAGTACAACGTAAAAAAAAAACCAAGAAAAAACCTACAAAAAACTGTGGGAAAAAAATCAGAGGAGCTTGCCAAAGATGAGGCCAATACGGCTCGCCTTTAGTTGTCCTCCTCGGGATAGCGTCATTTAAAGAACCAGGGTCAGCACAACGAAAAAAAAAAATGGGGAAAAAAACTGTGAAAAAAACCGGAGGAGCTTGCCAAAGATGAGGCCATTACGGCTCGCCTTTAGGTGTCCTCCTCGGGATACCGTCATTTAAAGAACGAGGGTCAGCACAACCTAAAAAAAAAAAAACCGGTAAAAAAACTGTGAAAAAAAAAACCGGTGGAGCTTGCCAAAGATGAGGGCATTACGGCTCGCCTTTAGGTGTCCTCCTCGGGGTAGCGTCATTTAAAGAACGAGGGTCAGCACAACGTTAAAAAAACAAAAAAAAACGAAGGAGCCTGCCAAAGATGAGGCCATTACGGCTCGCATTTAGGTGTCCTCCTCGGGATAGCGTCATTTAAAGAACGAGGTTCAGTACAACGTAAAAAAAAAAAGGAAAAAAACTGTGAAAAAAACCGGAGGAGCTTGCCAAAGATGAGGCCATTACAGCTCGCCTTTAGGTGTCCTCCTCGGGATAACGTCATTTAAAGAACGAGGGTCAGCACAACGTAAAAAAAAAACGGGGGAGCCTGCCGAAGATGAGGCCATTACGGCTCGCCTTTAGGTGTCTTCCTCGGGATAGCGTCAATTAAAGAACGAGGGTCAGCACAACGTAAAAAAAAAAAACAGACGAGCCTGCCGAAGATGAGGCCATTACGGCTCGCCTTTAGGTTTCCTCCTCGGGATAGCGTCATTTAAAGAACGAGGGTCAGTACAACGTAAAAAAAAAAAAACCGAGAAAAAACCTAGAAAAAACTGTGGGAAAAAAATCAGAGGAGCTTGCCAAAGATGAGGCCATTACGGCTCGCCCTTTGGTGTTCTCCTCGGGATAGCGTCAATTAAAGAACGAAGGTCAGCACAACGTAAAAAAAAAAAAAAACAGAGGAGCCTGTTGAAGATGAGGCCATTACGGCTCGCCTTTAGGTGTCCTCTTCGGGATAGCACAATGAAAAAAAAACCGGAGGAACCTGCCGAAGATGAGGCAATTACGGCTCGCCTTTAGGTTTCCTCCTCGGGATAGCGTCATTTAAAGAACTAGGGTCAGTACAACGTAAGAAAAAAAACCGAGAATAAACCTAGAAAAAACTGTGAGAAAAAAAATCGGAGGAGCTTGCCAAAGATGAGGCCATTACGGCTCGCCTTTAGGTGTCCTCCTCGAAATAGCGTCATTTAAAGAACCAGGGTTAGCACAACGTAAAAAAAAAAAAAAAAAAAAAAAACTGGGAAAAAAACCGGAGGAGCTTGCCAAAGATAAGGCCATTACGGTTCGCCTTTAGGTGTCCTCCTCGGGATAGCGTCATTTAAAGAACGAGGGTCAGCACAACGTAAAAAAAAAAAACCGGGGTAGCCTACCGATGATAAGGCCATTACGGCTCGGCCTTAGGTGTCCTCCTCGGGATAGCATCAATTAAAGAATGAGGGTCAGCACAACGTAAAAAAAAAAAACAGAGGAGCCTGCCGAAGATGAGGCCATTACGGCTCGCCTTTAGGTGTCCTCCTCGGGATAGCGTCAATTAAAGAACGAGGGTCAGCACAACGTAAAAAAAAATACCGGGGGAGCCTACCGATGATAAGGCCATTACGGCTCGCCTTAGGTGTCCTCCTCGGGATAGCATCAATTAAAGAACAAGGGTCAGCACAACGTAAAAAAAAAAACAGAGAAGCCTGCCGAAGATGAGGCCATTACGGCTCCCTTAAGGTGTCCTCCTCGGGATAGCACAACGAAAAAAAAAACCGGAGGAACCTGCCGAAGATGAGGCAATTACGGCTCGCCTTTAGGTTTCCTCCTCGGGATAGCGTCATTTAAAGAACGAGGGTCAGTACAACGTAAAAAAAAAACCGAAAAAAACCTAGAAAAAACTGTGAGAAAAAATCGGAGGAGCTTGCCAATGATGAGGCCATTACGGCACGCCTTTAGGTGTCCTCTTCGTGATAGCGTCATTTAAAGAACCAGGGTCAGCACAACGTAAAAAACAAAAAAAAAGGGTAAAAAAACTGTGAAAAAAACCGGAGGAGCTTGCTAAAGATGAGGCCATTACGGCTCGCCTTAAGGTGTTTTCCTCGGGATAGCGTCATTTAAAGAATGAGGGATAGCGCAACGTAAAATAAAAAAACCGGAGGAGGCTGCCGAAGCTGAGGCCATTACGGCTCGCCTTTAGGTGTCCTCCTCGGGATAACGTCAATTAAAGAACGAGGGTCAGCACAACGTAAAAAAAAAAAAAAACAGAGGAGCCTGCTGAAGATGAGGCCATTACGGCTCGCCTTTAGGTGTCCTCCTCGGGATAGCACAATGAAAAAAAACCGGAGGAACCTGCCGAAGATGAGGCAATTACGGCTCGCCTTTAGGTTTCCTCCTCGGGATAGCGTCATTTAAAGAACGAGGGTCAGTACAACGTAAAAAAAAAACCGAAAAAAACCTAGAAAAAACTGTGAGAAAAAAATCGGAGGAGCTTGCCAAAGATGAGGCCATTACGGCTCGCCTTTAGGTGTCCTCATCGTGATAGCGTCATTTAAAGAACCATGGTCAGCACAACGTAAAAAAAAAAAAAGGGTAAAAAAACTATGAAAAAAACCGGAGGAGCTTGCTAAAGATGAGGCCATTACAGCTCGCCTTTAGGTGTCCTCCTCGGGATAGCGTCATTTAAAGAACGAGGGATAGCACAACGTAAAAAAAAAAAAAAACCGGAGGAGCCTGCTGAAGATGAGGCCATTATGGCTCGCCTTTAGGTGTCCTCCTTGGGATAGCGTCAATTAAAGAACGAGGGTCAGCACAACGTAAAAAAAAAAAAAACAGAGGAGCCTGTTGAAGATGAGGCCATTACGGCTCGCCTTTAGGTGTCCTCCTCGGGATAGCACAACGAAAAAAAACCGGAGGAAACTGCCGAAGATGAGGCAATTACGGCTCGCCTTTAGGTTTCCTCCCCGGGATAGTGTCATTTAAAGAACTAGGGTCAGTACAACGTAAGAAAAAAAAACCTAGAAAAAACTGTGAGAAAAAAATCGGAGGAGCTTGACGAAGATGAGGGCATTACGGCTCGCCTTTTGGTGTCCTCCTCGGGATAGCGTCATTTAAAGAACCAGGGTCAGCACAACGTAAAAAAAAAAAGGAAAAAAACTGTGAAAAAACCGGATGAGCTTTCCAAAGATGAGGCCATTACGGCTCGCCTTTAGGTGTCCTCCTCGGGATAGCATCATTTAAAGAACGAGGGTCAGCACAACGTAAAAAAAAATACCGGGGGAGCCTACCGACGAGGAGGCCATTACGGCTCGCCTTTAGGTGTCCTCCTCGGGATAGCATCAATTAAAGAACGAGGGCCAGCACAACGTAAAAAAAAAAACAGAGGAGCCTGCCGAAGATGAGGCCATTACGGCTCGCCTTTAGGTGTCCTCCTCGGGATAGCGTCAATTAAAGAACGAGGGTCAGCACAATGTAAAAAAAAAAAAACAGACGAGCCTGCCGAAAATGAGGCCATTATGGCTCGCCTTTAGGTTTCCTCCTCGGGATAGTGTCATTTAAAGAACGAGGGTCAGTACAACGTAAAAAAAAAAAACAAAGAAAAAACCGAGAAAAAACTGTGGGAAAAAAATCAGAGGAGCTTGCCAAAGATGAGGCCATTACGGCTCGCCTTTAGGTGTCCTCCTCGGGATAGCGTTATTTAAAGAACCATGGTCAGCACAACGAAAAAAAAAATGGGGAAAAAAAAACTGTTAAAAAAACCGGAGGAGCTTGCCAAAGATGAGGCCATTACGGCTCGCCTTTAGGTGTCCTCCTCGGGATACCGTCATTTAAAGAACGAGGGTCAGCACAACGTAAAAAAAAAAAAAAAACCGGGAAAAAAACTGTGAAAAAAAAACCGGTGGAGCTTGCCAAAGATGAAGGTATTACGGCTCGCCTTTAGGTGTCCTCCTCGGGATAGCGTCATTTAAAGAACAAGGTTCAGCACAACATAAAAAAAAAAAGGGAAAAAAACTGTGAAAAAAACCGGAGGAGCTTGCCAAAGATGAGGCCATTACGGCTCGCCTTTAGGTGTCCTCCTCGGGAGAGCGTCAATTAAAGAACGAGGGTCAGCACAACGTAAAAAAAAATACCGGGGGTGCCTACCGATGATGAGGCCATTACGGCTCGCCTTTAGGTGTCCTCCTCGGGATAGCATCAATTAAAGAACTAGGGTCAGCACAACGTAAAAAAAAAAAAAAAACAGAGGAGCCTGCCGAAGATGAAGCCATTATGGCTCGTCTTTAGGTGTCCTCCTCGGGATAGCACAATGAAAACAAAAACCGGAGGAACCTGCCGAAGATGAGGCAATTACGGCTCGCCTTTAGGTTTCCTCCTCGGGATAGCGTCATTTAAAGAACGAGGGTCAGTACAACGTAAAAAAAAAACCTAGAAAAAACTGTGATAAAAAAATCGGGGGAGCTTGCCAAAGATGTGGCCATTACGGCTCGCCTTTAGGTGTCCTCCTCGTGATAGCATCATTTAAAGAACCTGGGTCAGCACAACGTAAAAAAAAAAAAAAGGGTAAAAAAACTGTGAAAAAAACCGGAGGAGCTTGCTAAAGATGAGGCCATTACAGCTCGCCTTTAGGTGTCCTCCTCGGGATAGCGTCATTTAATGAACGAGGGATAGCACAACGTAAAAAAAAAAAAAAAACCGGAGGAGCCTGCCGAAGATGAGGCCATTATGGCTCGCCTTTAGGTGTCCTCCTTGGGATAGCGTCAATTAAAGAACGAGGGTCAGCACAACGTAAAAAAAAAAAATAGAGGAGCCTGTTGAAGATGAGGCCATTACGGCTCGCCTTTAGGTGTCCTCCTCGGGATAGCACAACGAAAAAAAACCGGAGGAACCTGCCGAAGATGAGGCAATTACGGCTCGCCTTTAGGTTTCCTCCTCGGGATAGTGTCATTTAAAGAACTAGGGTCAGTACAACGTAAGAAAAAAAAACCTAGAAAAAACTGTGAGAAAAAAATCGGAGGAGCTTGCCAAAGATGAGGCCATTACGGCTCGCCTTTAGGTGTCCTCCTCGGGATAGCGTCATTTAAAGAACGAGGGTCAGCACAACGTAAAAAAAAAAAAAAAAAAACCGGGAAAAAAACTGTGAAAAAAAAAACCGGTGGAGCTTGCCAAAGATGAAGGTATTACGGCTCGCCTTTAGGTGTCCTCCTCGGGATAGCGTCATTTAAAGAACAAGGTTCAGCACAACATAAAAAAAAAAGGGAAAAAAACTGTGAAAAAAACCGGAGGAGCTTGCCAAAGATGAGGCCAATACGGCTCGCCTTTAGGTGTCCTCCTCGGGAGAGCGTCAATTAAAGAACGAGGGTCAGCACAACGTAAAAAAAAATACCGGGGGTGCCTACCGATGATGAGGCCATTACGGCTCGCCTTTAGGTGTCCTCCTCGGGATAGCATCAATTAAAGAACGAGGGTCAGCACAACGTAAAAAAAAAAAAAAACAGAGGAGCCTGCCGAAGATGAAGCCATTATGGCTCGCCTTTAGGTGTCCTCCTCGGGATAGCACAACGAAAAAAAAACCGGAGGAACCTGCCGAAGATGAGGCAATTACGGCTCGCCTTTAGGTTTCCTCCTCGGGATAGTGTCATTTAAAGAACTAGGGTCAGTACAACGTAAGAAAAAAAACCTAGAAAAAACTGTGAGAAAAAAATCGGAGGAGCTTGCCAAAGATGAGGCCATTACGGCTCGCCTTTAGGTGTCCTCCTCGGGATAGCGTCATTTAAAGAACCAGGGTCAGCACAACGTAAAAAAAAAAAAGGGAAAAAAACTGTGAAAAAACCGGAGGAGCTTGCCAAAGATGAGGCCATTACGGCTCACCTTTAGGTGTCCTCCTCGGGATAGCATCATTTAAAGAACGAGGGTCAGCACAACGTAAAAAACAATACCGGGGGAGCCTACCGACGATGAGGCCATTACGGCTCGCCTTTAGGTGTCCTCCTCGGGATAGCATCAATTAAAGAACGAGGGTCAGCACAACGTAAAAAAAAAAAACAGAGGAGCCTGCCGAAGATGAGGCCATTACGGCTCGCCTTTAGGTGTCCTCCTCGGGATAGCGTCAATTAAAGAACGAGGGTCAGCACAACGTAAAAAAAAAAAAAAAAACAGAGGAGCCTGCCGAAGATGAGGCCATTATGGCTCGGCTTTAGGTTTCCTCCTCGGGATAGTGTCATTTAAAGAACGAGGGTCAGTACAACGTAAAAAAAAAAACCAAGAAAAAACCTAGAAAAAACTGTGGGAAAAAAATCAGAGGAGCTTTGATGACAAGTCATCTTAGCCTAGTTTTACAAGCCTTTTTCTTTGTTTTTATTTGGTTTTATGCACTTTCTTGCATTCTATGTAAGTAATTTGGAATGGAAATGCATGGTTTCTTTGAATCAAACAACCATCATTTAATTGATGCTAAATCATGAGGTTTGAGCTAAATTTAATTGATTTTTAATGATTTATAAACCTTGTGAATTTGGTGATACTTTGATTGGTTGTTTTGATTACTTGTAGGTGAAGAAAAGAAAAAAATAAGAAAAGCGTAGCCTAAGGAGCATGATCTAAGCAAAGAAAGAAAGCGTGGCACAAGAAAAGGAAGCGTGGCTTAAGGAAGGAAAAGCGTGGGTGAAGTCAAGAAACAAGGGCACAAAGCTCTTGCCAAGAGCTTTAAAGCTCTTGTGGAGAGCTTTCCTTCAAAGAATCAAGAGCCAAGCTCTTGGCAAAGAGCTTTGAAGCTCTTGCCAAAGAGCTTTATCAAGAACACATGAAAAAGGAATCAAGAGCCAAGCTCTTGGAAAAGAGCTTTGAAGCTCTTGCCAAAGAGCTTTTTCGTGCATGCCTTGGAGAAAATCAAGAAGGAAAAGCCCACTAATGTACTCACCAAGACTTGAACCCATGACCAAGAGGAGGGGGGCCAGCGCTACTTCACAAGGAAAAACAAGCCAAAATTAGCTTGTTTTCACTCACCAAGGTTCGAACTAGGCACCTCAAGGAAGCAAGGCCTTGTGCGCCACTCATGTGCCAAGAAAAATTGGCTTGTCTTCCTTCACCAAGGATTGAACCGGGCACCTCAAGGAAGCAAGACTTTGGGGGCTTCTCTAGTGCCAAGGAAATTAGCTCCACAAGTGCTCCACCCAAGATTTGAACCAAGGACCTCAAGGACAAGTAAAGCTCTTGCCAAGAGCTTTCAAGCTCTTGCAAAGAACTTTGTTCTCTTGGACCGTGTGCAACACATTGGAAGGAAAGGGAACCAAAGCTCTTGGCCAAAGCTCTTGCCAAGAGCCGAACTCTTCCCTGGGAGGTGCACCATGGGCTGAAAATTGCACTAAAAATCCAAATTAATTCATTTCTTCACCAAATCAAAAGCCCATCCAAATTCCAAAATCCAAGAATAGAAAGTGTATAAATAGGAGCTAGTTTAATGTAATAGGGACCTTTTTTTACACTTTGAGATTTTACTTTGAATTTTCATTTTGAGCTTTTATTTTGAATTTAGATCTTAGAGAATTGAGAAGGAGAATTGATCTCTCTTCTTCTTGGTTCTTGCTTGAGCACTCTTTAATTTTCTTGCTTTTGATCTTGGGTGAAGAATTGAAGAACTTCTGTTTCAATCTCACCTTGAGATCTCTTGTTTATTTTCTCTGCATAATTGAATTTCCTTTTCTGTTTACTCTACTGCTTCATCTCCTCTTTAATTCTGCAATTTACTTTTCTTTATTTCTTTTGCAATCAATCTTGTTGGATCAAGGAAGGTTTTGAGATCTAGACTTGTTATCTAGTCTCTTCCACTCCTGAGATCTTCAACCTCTTTTACTTTGCTGCAAATTAAGCATTGCTTTCCTATTTTTAAATTCTTCAAGGCATTTTACTCTTCTGTTTAAGATCTACTTCACTGCAATTAAATTTTCTCTTTTATGTTTAATGCAATTTACTTGTTCTTGTTTAATTTCTGCAATCCCAACTCCCAATCCCTTTTACAATTAAAGCAATTTACATTTCTTGCACTTTAAGATTTAGTCATTTACATTTCTTGCAGTCTAAGTTTCTGCAATTTACATTACTTGTTCTTTAAGATTCAGCTTATTTACTTTCTTTGCTCTTTAATTTCCTGCAATTTACCCCTCTCCCTTTACATTTCAAGCAATTTAGTTTCTGTCAATTACACACAACTCAACCAATACTTGATTCGCTTGACTAAATCAACCACTAAACTAAAATTGCTCAATCCTTCAATCCCTGTGGGATTGACCTCACTCATGTGAGTTATTATTACTTGATGCGACCCGGTACACTTGCCGGTGAGTTTGTGTTGGATCGTTTTCCACACATCAAGCTTGCCAACGATGAGGCCATTACGGCTCGCCTTTAGGTGTCCTCCTCGGGATAGCGTCATTTAAAGAACCAGGGTCAGCACAACGAAAAAAAATGGGGAAATAAAACTGTGAAAAAAACCGGAGGAGCTTGCCAAAGATGAGGCCATTACGGCTCGCCTTTAGGTGTCCTCCTCGGGATACCGTCATTTAAAGAACGAGGGTCAGCACAACGTAAAAAAAAAAAAAAAACCGGGAAAAAAACTGTGAAAAAAAAACCGGTGGAGCTTGCCAAAGATGAGGGCATTACGGCTCGCCTTTAGGTGTCCTCCTCGGGATAGCATCATTTAAAGAACGAGGGTCAGCACAACGTTAAAAAAACAAAAAAAAATGGAGGAGCCTACCGAAGATGAGTCCATTACGGCTCGCCTTTAGGTGTCCTCCTCGGGATAGCGTCATTTAAAGAACGAGGTTCAGTACAACGTAAAAAAAAAAGGAAAAAAACTGTGAAGAAAACCGGAGGAGCTTGCCAAAGATGAGGCCATTACAGCTCGCCTTTAGGTGTCCTCCACGGGATAACGTCATTTAAAGAACGAGGGTCAGCACAACGTAAAAAAAAAAACGGGTGAGCCTGCCGAAGATGAGGCCATTACGGCTCGCCTTTAGGTGTCCTCCTCGGGATAGCGTCATTTAAAGAACGAAGGTCAGCACAACGTAAAAAAAAATACCGGGGGAGCCTACCGATGATGAGGCCATTACGGCTCGCCTTTAGGTGTCCTCCTCGGGATAGCATCAATTAAAGAACGAGGGTCAGCACAACGTAAAAAAAAAAATAGAGGAGCCTGCCAAAGATGAGGCCATTACGGCTCGCCTTTAGGTGTCCTCCTCGGGATAGCACAACGAAAAAAAAAACCGGAGGAACCTGCCGAAGATGAGGCAATTACGGCTCGCCTTTAGGTTTCCTCCTCGGGATAGCGTCATTTAAAGAACCAGGGTCAGCACAACGAAAAAAAAAATGGTGAAAAAAAACTGTGAAATAAACCGGAGGAGCTTGCCAAAGATGAGGCCATTACGGCTCGCCTTTAGGTGTCCTCCTCGGGATACCGTCATTTAAAGAACGAGGGTCAGCACAACGTAAAAAAAAAAAAAACCGGGAAAAAAACTGTGAAAAAAAAAATCGGTGGAGCTTGCCAAAGATGAGGGCATTACGGCTCGCCTTTAGGTGTCCTCCTCGGGATAGCATCATTTAAAGAACGAGGGTCAGCACAACGTTAAAAAAACAAAAAAAAAACGGAGGAGCCTACCGAAGATGAGTCCATTACGGCTCGCCTTTAGGTGTCCTCCTCGGGATAGCGTCATTTAAAGAACGAGGTTCAGTACAACGTAAAAAAAAAAGGAAAAAAACTGTGAAAAAAACCGGAGGAGCTTGCCAAAGATGCGGCCATTACAGCTCGCCTTTAGGTGTCCTCCTCGGGATAACGTCATTTAAAGAACGAGGGTCAGCACAACGTAAAAAAAAAAACGGGTGAGCCTGCCGAAGATGAGGCCATTACGGCTCGCCTTTAGGTGTCCTCCTCGGGATAGCGTCATTTAAAGAACGAGGGTCAGCACAACGTAAAAAAAAATACCGGGGGAGCCTACCGATGATGAGGCCATTACGGCTCGCCTTTAGGTGTCCTCCTCGGGATAGCATCAATTAAAGAACGAGGGTCAGCACAACGTAAAAAAAAAAAATAGAGGAGCCTGCCGAAGATGAGGCCATTACGGCTCGCCTTTAGGTGTCCTCCTCGGGATAGCACAATGAAAAAAAAACCGGAGGAACCTGCCGAAGATGAGGCAATTATGGCTCGCCTTTAGGTTTCCTCCTCGGGATAGCGTCATTTAAAGAACGAGGGTCAGTACAGCGTAAAAAAAAAAAACCGAAAAAAACCTAGAAAAAACTGTGAGAAAAAAATCAGAGGAGCTTGCTAAAGATGAGGCCATCACGGCTCGCATTTAGGTGCCCTCCTCGGGATAGCGTCATTTAAAGAACGAGGGATAGCACAACGTAAAAAAAAAAAACCGGAGGAGCCTGCCGAAGATGAGGCCATTACGGCTCGCCTTTAGGTGTCCTCCTTGGGATAGCGTCAATTAAAGAACGAGGGTCAGCACAACGTAAAAAAAAAAAAAATAGAGGAGCCTGTGGAAGATGAGGCCATTACGGCTCGCCTTTAGGTGTCCTCCTCGGGATAGCACAACGAAAAAAAAACCGGAGGAACCTGCCGAAGATGAGGCAATTACGGCTCGCCTTTAGGTTTCCTCCTCGGGATAACATCATTTAAAGAACTAGGGTCAGTACAACGTAAGAAAAAAAAAACTAGAAAAAACTGTGAGAAAAAAATCGGAGGAGCTTGCCAAAGATGAGGCCATTACGGCTCGCCTTTAGGTGTCCTCCTCGGGATAGCGTCATTTAAAGAACCAGGGTCAGCACAACGTAAAAAAAAAAAACCGGGAAAAAAACTGTGAAAAAAAAAACCGGTGGAGCTTGCCAAAGATGAGGGCATTACGGCTCACCTTCCTCGGGATAGCGTCATTTAAAGAACGAGGGTCAGCACAACGTAAAAAAAAATACCGGGGGAGCCTACCGACGATGAAGCCATTACGGCTCGCCCTTAGGTGTCCTCCTCTTGATAGCATCAATTAAGAACGAGGGTCAACACAACGTAAAAAAAAAAAAACAGAGGAGCCTGCCGAAGATGAGGCCAATGCGGCTCGCCTTAGGTGTCCTCCTCGGGCTAGCGTCAATTAAAGAACGAGGGTCAGCACAACGTAAAAAAAAAAAAAAACAGACAAGCCTGCTGAAGATGAGTCCATTACAGCTCGCCTTTAGGTGTCCTCCTCGGGATAGCGTCATTTAAAGAACGAGGTTCAGTACAACATAAAAAAAAAAGGAAAAAAACTGTGAAAAAAACCGGAGGAGCTTGCCAAAGATGAGGCCATTACAGCTCGCCTTTAGGTGTCCTCCTCGGGATAACGTCATTTAAGGAACGAGGGTCAGCACAACGTAAAAAAAAAAACGGGGGAGCCTGCCGAAGATGAGGCCATTACGGCTTGCCTTTAGGTGTCCTCCTCGGGATAGCGTCAATTAAAGAACGAGGGTCAGCACAACGTAAAAAAAAATCGGGAAAAAACCTAGAAAAAACTGTGGGAAAAAAATCAGAGGAGCTTGCCAAAGATGATGCCATTACGGCTCGCCTTTAGGTGTCCTCCTCGGGATAGTGTCATTTAAAGAACCAGGGTCAGCACAAAGAAAAAAAACGGAGAAAAAAAACTGTGAAAAAAACCGGAGGAGCTTGCCAAAGATGAGGCCATTACGGCTCGCCTTTAGGTGTCCTCCTCGGGATACCGTCATTTAAAGAATAAGGGCCAGCACAACGTAAAAAAAAAAAAATCGGGAAAAAAACTGTGAAAAAAAAACCGGTGGAGCTTGCCAAGATGAGGGCATTACGGCTCGCCTTTAGGTGTCCTCCTCGGGATAGCGTCATTTAAAGAACGAGGGTCAGCACAACGTTAAAAAAAAAAAAAAAAAACAGAGGAGCCTGCCGAAGATGAGGCCATTACGGCTCGCCTTTAGGTGTCCTCCTCGGGATAGCGTCATTTAAAGAACGAGGTTCAGCACAACATAAAAAAAAGGGAAAAAAACTGTGAAAAAAACCGGAGGAGCTTGCCAAAGATGAGGCCATTACGGCTCGCCTTTAGGTGTCCTCCTCGGGATAGCGTCATTTAAAGAACGAGGGTCAGCACAACGTAAAAAAATACCGGGGAGCCTACCGATGATGAGGCCATTACGGCTCGCCTTTAGGTGTCCTCCTCGGGATAGCATCAATTAAAGAACGAGGGTCAGCACAACGTAAAAAAAAAAAAAATAGAGGAGCCTGCCGAAGATGAGGCCATTACGGCTCGCCTTTAGGTGTCCTCCTCGGGATAGCACAACGAAAAAAAAAAACCGGAGGAACCTGCCGAAGATGAGGCAATTACGGCTCGCCTTTAGGTTCTTCCTCGGGATAGCGTCATTTAAAGAACGAGGGTCAGTACAACGTAAAAAAAAAATACCGAAAAAAACCTAGAAAAAACTGTGAGAAAAAAAATCAGAGGAGCTTGCTAAAGATGAGGCCATCACGACTCGCCTTTAGGTGTCCTCCTCGGGATAGCGTCATTTAAAGAACGAGGGATAGCACAACGTAAAAAAAAAAAACCGGAGGAGCCTGCGAAGATGAGGCCATTAAGGCTCGCCTTTAGGTGTCCTCCTTGGGATAGCGTCAATTAAAGAACGAGGGTCAGCACAACGTAAAAAAAAAAACAGAGGAGCCTGTGGAAGATGGGGCCATTACGGCTCGCCTTTAGGTGTCCTCCTCGGGATAGCACAATGAAAAAAAAACCGGAGGAACCTGCCGAAGATGAGGCAATTACGGCTCGCCTTTAGGTTTCCTCCTCGGGATAACGTCATTTAAAGAACTAGGGTCAGTACAACGTAAGAAAAAAAAAACCTAGAAAAAACTGTGAGAAAAAAATCGGAGGAGCTTGCCAAAGATGAGGCAATTACGGCTCGCCTTTAGGTGTCCTCTCGGATAGGTCATTTAAAGAACCAGGGTCAGCACAACGTAAAAAAAAAAAAAAGGGAAAAAACTATGAAAAAAACCGGAGGAGCTTGCCAAAGATGAGGCCATTACGGCTCGCCTTTAGTGTCCCCTCGGATAGCATCTAAGACGAGGTAGCACAAGTAAAAAAAAAACCAGCATACCGATGATGATAGCTCATTTAAGCAGTCGACCTTTAAAGGAGTCCTTCTCGGGATAGCACAACGAAAAAAAAAAACCGGAG
Organism: Arachis hypogaea; assembly: GCF_003086295.3. NCBI lineage: Eukaryota > Viridiplantae > Streptophyta > Magnoliopsida > Fabales > Fabaceae > Arachis > Arachis hypogaea. The sequence continues at coordinate 224,032 of NW_027255454.1, read as the reverse complement.
GAACCTGCCGAAGATGAGGCAATTACGGCTCGCCTTTAGGTTTCTTCCTCGGGATAGCGTCATTTAAAGAACGAGGGTCAGTACAACGTAAAAAAAAATACCGAAAAAAACCTAGAAAAAACTGTGAGAAAAAAATCAGAGGAGCTTGCTAAAGATGAGGCCATCACGGCTCGCCTTTAGGTGTCCTCCTCGGGATAGCGTCATTTAAAGAACGAGGGATAGCACAACGTAAAAAAAAAAACCGGAGGAGCCTGCCGAAGATGAGGCCATTAAGGCTCGCCTTTAGGTGTCCTCCTTGGGATAGCGTCAATTAAAGAACGAGGGTCAGCACAACGTAAAAAAAAAAAACAGAGGAGCCTGTGGAAGATGGGGCCATTACGGCTCGCCTTTAGGTGTCTCCTCGGGATAGCACAATGAAAAAAAACCGGAGGAACCTGCCGAAGATGAGGCAATTACGGCTCGCCTTTAGGTTTCCTCCTCGGGATAACGTCATTTAAGAACTAGGGTCAGTACAACGTAAGAAAAAAAAAACCTAGAAAAAACTGTGAGAAAAAAATCGGAGGAGCTTGCCAAAGATGAGGCAATTACGGCTCGCCTTTAGGTGTCCTCCTCGGGATAGCGTCATTTGAAGAACCAGGGTCAGCAGAACGTAAAAAAAAAAAAAAGAAAGGGAAAAAAACTATGAAAAAAACCGGAGGAGCTTGCCAAAGATGAGGCCATTACGGCTCGCCTTTAGGTGTCCTCCTCGGGATAGCATCATTTAAAGAACGAGGGTCAGCACAACGTAAAAAAAAATACCGGGGAGCCTACCGATGATAAGGCCATTACGGCTCGCCCTTAGGTGTCCTCCTCGGGATAGCATCAATTAAAGAATGAGGGTCAGCACAACGTAAAAAAAAAAAACAGAGGAGCCTGCCGAAGATGAGGCCATTACGGCTCGCCTTAAGGAGACCTCCTCGGGATAGCACAACGAAAAAAAAAACCGGAGGAACCTGCCGAAGATGAGGCAATTACGGCTCGCCTTTACGTTTTCCTCCTCGGGATAGCGTCATTTAAAGAACGAGGGTCAGTACAACGTAAAAAAAAAAACCGAAAAAAAACCTAGAAAAAACTGGTGAGAAAAAATCGGAGGAGCTTGCCAATGATGAGGCCATTACGGCTCGCCTTTAGGTGTCCTCCTCGTGATAGCGTCATTTAAAGAACCAGGGTAAGCCACAACATAAAAACAAAAAAAAAGGGTAAAAAAAACTGTGAAAAAAAACCGGAGGAGCTTGCTAAAGATTAGGCCATTACGGCTCGCCTTTAGGTGTCCTTCGGGATAGCGTCATTTAAAGAACGAGGGATAGCACAACGTAAAAAAAAAAAAACAGAGGAGCCTGCGAAGATGAGCCATTACGGCTCGCTTTAGGTGTCCCCTCGGGATAGCACAATGAAAAAAAAACCGGAGGAATGCCGAAGATGAGGCAATTCGGCTCGCCTTAGGCTCTCTCCCCTCCGAAAAAAAACGAGAAAAACCTAAAAAAACTGTGAGAAAAAACGGAGGAGCTTGCCAAGATGAGGCCATTACGGCTCGCCTTTAGGTGTCCTCCTCGGATAGCGTCATTTAAAGAACGAGGGTAGCACAACGTAAAAAAAAAAAACCGGAGGACCTGCCGAAGATGAGGCCATTACGGCTCGCCTTTAGGTGTCCTCCTCGGGATAGCGTCATTTAAAGAACGAGGGTCAGCACAACGTAAAAAAAAAAACGAGGAGCCTGTGGAAGATGAGGCCATTTACGGCTCGCCTTTAGGTGTCTCCTCGGGATTAAAGACAATAAAAAAAAAACAACGAGGGAGCCTGCCGAAGATGAGGCCATTACGGCTCGCCTTTAGGTTCCTCCTCGGATAGTCATTTAAAGAACAAGTGTAAAAAAAAAACCGGAGAACGAGGAGCTGCCGAAGATGAGGCAATTACGGCTCGCCTTTAGGTTTCTCCTCGGATAGCGTCATTTAAAGAA